>NW_027527611.1:4560411-4591489 GCF_008692635.1 Crocuta crocuta
GGCTCCGAGGTCGCGGGGCCGCGCGTCCCTGTGTGTGCTCCCCGCGCCGACTCGGTTCCCGTCCCGTCCTCACGCGGTTCGCGGTCCGGGAGCAGGTGCCCAGGCGGTGCTCGCGCTCCCGCCACTGTGGCCACGCGGGGTCCCCCCACCCCTCTGTCTCCGCGCGGGTCGGGGTGTCTGTTCCGTGTCTGACACGGAGTCATGGGGAGTTCCGAGCCGATGGCCCCGGATCTACAGACCGCTCCAGGCAGGACGGACATTGTCACAGGATGGGTTCCTCCACGTCCAGGAGCACAGAGTAGCTTTCCGTCTTTTTACGTCTTGCTGCATTTCTGTTCCCAGTGTCCTGTGGTCCTCAGAGAGCAGGTCTGTCCCCCCCTCGCTTAGATTTCCTCCCCGGCACTTGGTTCCTTCTGATGCAGGTGTCAGTGGGTCCGTCTCTTCATGTCTCTTTCCGATGGGTCATCATGCGTGTGACGTTTCTGTGTCGATTTCGTATCCTGCGAGTTTACACATTTATTAGTTCTGTTTACCTTAAATATAACACCTCCAGTTTCTACCAGGATAAATGGGCTTACTTGGGAAAAAGAGAGTCTTTGTCCTCCTGTGCCTGGTGCATTTCACTCAGCATAATGACCATAAGGGTCAATCCATGTTGTTGCGGGTGTCAGAATTCCCGTCCTTTGTAAGGCTGAGCCGTATTCCATTGTGTGCAGACCACCTGTTGTTTATTTATTCATCTGTCAGCCGTCTCTTGGGTTGCTTCCGTCTTTTGGCTGTTGTGAAGAAGCTGCTATGACTAAGGGAACGTGAATATCTGCTCAAGGCTTTGCTTTCAATTTCTGGATGTATGCGTGCAGGGGTGGAGTTCTGTGCTCACTTTCTGAGGAACCACTATACTATGCTCTACAGCTGCACCGTTTTCCTTTATTCCTTTCGTGGCAGAATAATATTGCTGTTTATGGGTCTGCCTCAGTTTGTTTCTCATTCACCCACTGATGGGCATTTGCATAGTTTCTACCATTCAGCTATTGTGAATAGTGCTGCTGTGTATGTTTGTGCATGTGCTCTTTTTTTAAACAACTGTTTTTAATTATTTGTGATAAATAGGAGTAGAATTGTTGAGCCACATGGTAATTCTATGTTTTTATCTTTTTGAGGAAGTGCCAAACTATTCTACACAGACACTCCACCATTTTACATTTCTACAAGCGCCGTTTAAGGGTTCCAGTTTCTCAGCATCTTTGCCAACATTTGTTATATTGTAGTTTTCACTAATGTAGCAGTTTTAGTGCTTGTAAAAGGGCATCTAACTGTGGTTTAAACCTTCATTTCCATAAGGACTAATTATGTTTAACATCTTTTCATGTCCATTCACACCATTTGTATGTCCTCATGAAGGTTTATCTCCATTTTTTCCTACTAGAGTTTATAAATTTACCTCTTACTTAATTAAGCTTTTGATCCACTTTGAGTTGATGTTTGTATGTGGTGTGAGGTAAGGGTCCAGTTTCATTCCTCTGTACATGGATAGCTGTTGTGCCCAATTCGCGAGTCCCCAGAGACCATCAAGGAGCCGACACCGATGCAAGTACAAAAGGGTCTTTATTACAAGCTCGAGCAGGGGCTCACTTGCCTACCGCTGTAGTGGCAGCAAGGTGAAGCCCCGAACAATAGTGAGCAAGGTTTTTAAGGGGTAAGGGATGGGGGTGTTACAGTGCACACGTTGTACATATAGCATCATTGCATAAGCACCAATCATAATTGTACAGCACCCATGGTAACAGCTTTGACCATTCAGTATCTGTGAAGTGTTCATTACTTTTGGTGGGACCCAATCATGACTTTTGAGAATCCTTTGAAAATGACCAATTATGAGGTGAGTTCAAAGGGCCCACGTGGGGTTCAGGAAAGCGGTGAGAAATTGGCTAGTTTGTACAGAATAACTGTCTACAGTTCCCAGCTTTGACTCAGACCACAGGAATGTTTTTTGATTAGCTGATCTGAGGGCGGTCCGAAGATGGCTTTAGCCTTGAGCAATCTGAGGAACTGGGGCTACGTGCAGCCCGAGGTTGCTTTTAATGGAGGCCTTAATTTCAAAATGACGTTACTTAGGCTCTTCATAGCCAGTTGTCTAGCGCTGTTGGTTGAAAAGACCATTGTTTCTTCAGTGTCATGTTGTCCACCCTTGTCAAAATTCAGTTGACCATAGATGAAAGGGTTTATTTCTGAGTTTTCAATTATCCTACTGATCTGTATATATATATTTATGACAGCCTCAGTAAGTTTTACTTACTGTTGCTTTGTTTGAAGATTTGAAATTGGGAAGTATGAGCTTCTACCTTTGATTTTTTTTTAATCGTTTTGTTTATTTTGTGGTCCCTTGATTTTCCATATGAGTATTAGGGTTAGCTTGTGCATTTCTTCCCAGAGACCCTTGTGAATTGGGAATCACATTGAATCTACACATTGCATTGTGTACTATCACCATTTAGGAATAGTACATTTTAAATAGTCTTTAATTTCTTTCAGCAGTGTTTGTTACATCTTTTCCCAAGTATTTTATTTTATTTTGTTTTATTTTTTTAATTTTTATTTATTTCTAGGAGAGAGAGAGAGAGACAGCGTGAGCAGGGGAGGGTCAGAGAGAGAGGGAGATACAGACTCTGAAACAGGCTCCAGGCTCTGAGCTGGCAGTCAGCACAGAGCCCGACGCGGGGCTCGAACCCACGAACTGCGAGATCATGACCTAAGTGAAAGTCGGACGCTTAACCGACTAAGCCACCCAGACGCCCCTCCCAAGTATTTTATTGATGTTGATGTTGCCTAAAATGGAATCGTTTTCTTAAGTTCTTATTATAAGATTCATTGCTAGTGTATACAAACAAGTGAAATATTTGTGCATCAATATTTTGTCCTATAACTTTCCTGAATTAGATGACTAACTCCAATAATTTCTGTTGATTCTTTAGGAAGTTCTTTATATCAGATGATGTCATCTCTGGTTTCTGAATAGGTGTGGTTCTACCTATTTCTTTCACATGGGGATGCCTTTTTTCTTTCCTCTAGGCTTTGGGTAGAACTTTCAGTACAATATTGAGTAATGGGTGAAAAGTCTGAATCTTGGCCTTGTTCCCAATATCACAGAAAACCTTACAGTCTTCAGAATTGAGAATGATGTTTGCTATAGGTTTATTAAACAAATTACTCTTTATTCCTACTTTTTGGAGTCTATATCATGAGCTAGCATTGGATTTTGTTTAGAGCCTTTTTTTATCCATTAATATGATCACATGTTCTCATTTAAAAAATTGTGGTGCATAACATTGCTTGGTTTCAGTGTGTTGAGTAACCCTTGAATGTCTGGGGTAGACTTGCTTATGGTGATCGATACTTATATGTGTTTTAGTTTTCTATCACTGTATTTTGTGGAAGATTCTTTTATCTGTATTGAAAGGGATCCAAGTATGTTTTTTTTTTTTCTGGTTTTGTGACGTATTGATGTGATAAAAATGGGAAAGGCATTAGGGTTTAAAGAAGTACCCCAGTGGTTGGAATAAGTTATGGGGATGGAAATGGGATGGGTTAGGGTTACACTTATATGCAGGAATAAGGTCAAGGTCAAAAGTAAGCAAAGAGTTAAGGATCAGAATCAGGGTCAAGATAAGAGGAGTAAGATGAGATTCAAGGTGAAAGTCAGGGTTAGGGTTAGGGATAGGGTTGATTTAGGGTTAAGGTTTAGGGTTTATGTTTAGGGTTAGAGGATAGGAGTTAGGGTTAAGGGTGAGGGTTTAGGGTTGGGTTTAGGGTTAGGGATTAGGGTTGGGGTTAGGGGTTAGTGTTGGGGTTGGGCTTGTGTTTGGGGTTATGGTTATGGTTGGAGTTTAGGGTTTAGCATTTAGGTTTAGGACTTAGTGTTTTGGGTGAGGGTGAGGGTTTAGTGTGAGGGTTTAGGGTGAAGGCAAGGGTAGGATCCCAGAAGGCACTGGGATCTAATCAGCTAGCAGTACAGTGATCTCCCTGGAGGAATGAATTGAGGGTGTAGGGTATGTTGGCGGTCAGGCTTAGAGTTTGGGTTCAAGGCCCAGCCTCCTATGTGGGCAAGGCTTCAGTAGTGCCTCAGGACATCTCTTGTGCAGCTCAAATTGGGCTTTGTTAATATCATGGTGATGTTCCACATTCCATGGTGATTAAGCCTGCTCCATGTGGGCCCTCTGTCCCTGTTTTTCTCAGACCTAGGAATTGAGTCCCCACCGGGATAGAGACTTGACTAGGGTTAGGGTTCAGTCAAGGGAAGTTGTCAGGGCAGGAGTGAAGCCAGCCCTGTATTCACTCTGGAGGGCTGAAGTGAGGGCACAATCAAGGGTGCCGCTCTAGTGTAGGCTCATGTTTAAAGTAAGTGGGAGGGGTTAGGTTTAGGTTTAGGATTAGGGTTAGAATAACATCCCAGGGCGATCCAGGATCTAATCAGGTAGCAATGCACTGATCTCCCTGGAGGGCTGAGTTGAGGGCATAGGGGAAGTTGACAGTCAGGCTTAGTGTTTGGGTTCAAGGCACAGCCTCCTTTGTGAGCCAGGCTCAGTTGCCCCTCACGACACCCCTTGTGCTGCTTGATCTGAGCTTTGTTAATGTCATGGTGATGTTCCACGTTCCATGCTGACTAAGCCTGCACTGCTTCTGAGCCCCCTGTCTGTCTGTTTTCAGAACTAGTATATAGGTCCCCATGGAAAGAGTGCCTTGGCGGGGGGTAGGGTCACCAGGGCAGAAGCGACACCAACCCTGTGATCTCCCTGGAGGGCTGAAGTGAGGGCACTAGTGCAGGTGCGGGTCAGGTGTAAGGTTATGTTTAGGGTGAGGATTAATGTTAGGGTTAGAGTTAGCTTTAGGGTTATGCTTAGGGTTAGGATTCAGTCCCAGGAGGCTCCAGTTCAGAACCCCCAGCAGTGCAGTGCTTTACCCAGAAGGCTTAGCTGAGGACACATGGGAGGATGCCAGTCTGATTTAGGCTTTGGGTTCCAAGGCCAGCCTTCTCTTTGATCTAGGTTAAAATTGGGCTTCAGGACACCCCTCATGCAGCTCCATCCGGGCTTGAAAACGGCATGGTGAAGTTCCATGTTCCACACCGAGTCATCCTGCACCACTTCTGGGCCCCATATCCCTGGTTTTCTGAGACCTAGGAATTGAGTCCCCAAGGGGAGACAGCCTTGGCTAGGATTAGGGTTCCATCCAGGGGAGTCGCCAGGGCAGAAGTGACACCAGCCCTGTGATCTCCCTTATGGTCTGAAATGAGGGCCCATGCCCGATGCGACTCAGGTGTAAGGTCATGTTTAGAGTGAAAGTTAGCGGTAGGGTTAGGATTAGGTTTAGGGTTAGGGTGAGAGTTAGATCCCAAGACGATCCAGCTTCTAATCAGCCAGCAGTGCCGTGATCTCCCAGGAGAGCTGAGCTGAGGGTGCAGGGCAGTTGCCGGTCAGGCTCAGTGTTTGAGTTCAAGTCGTAGCCTCCTCTGTGGGCTAGACTACTGTTGCTCCTCAGGGCAGCCCTTATGCACCTCGATCAGAGTTGTTAATGTCATGGTTGTGTTCTATGTTCCATGCTGATTAAGCCTGCACCGCTTCTGGGGCCCCGTTTCTGTTTATTTCAGACACATAGTAATTGGGTCTCCAAGTGGAGAGAGCCTCGGTTAGGGTTAGCCTTCTGTCCAGGTTAGTCTCCAGGGCAGAAGCCACACCAGTCCCATGATCTCCCATGTGGTCTGAAATGAGGGGCCATGCACTTGTGTCGGTCAGGTGTAGGGTCATGTTTAGAGTGAGGGTAGGTGTAGGGTTTGCTTTAGGTTTAGCATCAGGGTCAGAGTTAGGGTTAGAGTAAGATCCCAGGATGATACAGGATCTTCAACCAGCAGTGTAGTGATCTCCCTGGATGGCTGAGTGTAGGGAGTAGGGGAAGTGAGTGGTCAGGCTTAGTGTTTCGTTTCAAGGCCCAGCCTCTGATTTCCTTAGTGATGATTTTTTATTTCTTTCTCCTTATTCTTTGCATATGTATTTGTGATTTTTGGTATATGGTCACCATTAGGTTTTTATATAATTCATTTGCCTTTAGAAGTTTTTATTAAATTGATAGTCATTTAGCTTTGGACCCATTATTTTCTCCTCCCTCTGTTTTTGTGCATATTATATTTTATATCTATTTTTTCAGTTTCTTGACTGATTTTTTACAGAAATAATCATTTTTACTGGTTTTGTGTTTTCTACCTCTCTTTTGCCACTTTTGGTCTTTTTTTTCCACTCAAAGAGTCCATCTTAATATTTCTTGCTGGACTGATTTAGTGGTACCAACTCCTTTAGTTTTTGTTTGAGAAACTCTAGGTCTCTTTCTATTCTGAATGATAGCCTTGCTGGATAGAATATTCTTGGCTGCTGATTTTTCCGTCAGCACTTTGAATAGGTCAGGGCACTCGCTTCTGGCTTGCCAAGATTCTCTTAACAAGTCTGTAGCTGTCCTTTGGTGGCTGGTGGCTCTGCACCAGGGCATCCAGGGGCTCGAGGCTATGCACAGAGTGCATCGGTGGCTGGGAACATGTGGCTGGATGAGACATAGGAGGTTGGCTGGCAGTGCTCAGCTGGGTGTGGTGCAGATGTGCACAATGTGCTGTGGCAGCTTTGCATGCAGCAAGCTGGACGGGGTGCCCATGTGGTTTTAATAAAGTTTTCCCTGAGCCCAGCAGGTTTGGAGTGGATGAGTCCCCCAGAGATCTCTTGGGACAGTCAGACTTCTAGCTGGTTGGTAGCAAAGGTCTGGGTCTGTGCAGCCCTACACGCCCCCCCCCCGCCCCGCCCCGTAGGTGCTTCTTTGCTTATTCTGGGGAGTAGGTAGAAAACTGGTGCCTGTGAGCTCCCTCATTGTTGGAGAAGACACCCAACCACTCACAAATCAGCATGAACACATCAGTCTCCTCTTGCCTCTGGCATAGTGTAAACTGCCACGTTTACATTGCCTCTCCGCACAGGCAAGGACGTGGCTCTCACTCACCCTCCTGGATCACCCAGTGCTGAGTCAGCTGACCTGCTGAACTCCAGGATCCACACTCAAGGAATTCAGCCCTTCTAGTTTTTAAAGCCTAATGTTATGGGGATTAGTCTTCCCTGTGTGAGCATCCTGGGGTGAGGCTCACTTTCTCTGCCTTCTCTGCAGTCAGGTGCCCTCTACCTTTCTGACCTTCCTAACCCTTGAGATACAGCTTCTGTCTGTGGAGTGTGGAGTTTGTCCTGCCAATCTTTGGATTGCTCTCTGGTTTATGGACTTGGATGTGGATGTTATGTAGTTGAAAACACGGGGCAGGGTGAGCTTAGGGTCCTCCTACTGTGCTATTACAATTTTTTAAATGTCTTAATTTTTTTTATTTTTGAGATATGCAGACAGACTCTGATCTCCCATACACTTCAGGATTAGAAAGGAATTTTCCCACATTTTCTTCTAGTATTTCATGTTTTGAAACTATCTTTAATAAGGTATAATTGGGGCGCCTGAGTGGCTTAGTCGGTTAAGCGTCCGACCTTTGCTTAGGTCATGATCTTGTGGTTCATGGGTTCGAGCCCCGCGTCGGGCTCTGTGCTGACTGCCAGCTCAGAGCCTGGAGCCTGTTTCAGTCTGTGACTCCCTCTCTCTCTGACCCTCCCCTGCTCATGCTGTCTCTCTCTCTCTCTCCTAGAAATAATAAATAAAACATAAAAAAAGGTATAATTTACCCATAACAAAGAGCCCCAAGTGAAAGGGTATACTTTGATGACACTTGATCTCATGGATATAGCACCATGAAGTCATACAGTTTCTCTCTAAACCTTAAATCACGATCCGTTTGTGTCTAATGTTAATGTTTCTTTTGAGGTAGGGATCAATTTTTTTTTTATGTTTTCAGATATTGCTCAGGTGTCTGAATGCCTCCATTGTAGTACCTCCTTTTCCAATAGTCTGTATTCCTGTGAGTACTGTATTCATTCTACTTTTGGACTTTTTCCTCTATTGTATCACTGCTCATATAACTTTGCTGCGTTACATTAATGATGGGGGCTTCATAATTGAGTTTTCACTAAATGGCACGAGCTGCAGTTCCAATTATGACACAAAGCACGGGCTTCCTGTGTTAGGTATTCAGGAGCAAGTTAGATATCTTCAGTACTTGAGCTGAGAATGTCACTCTGTCTTTTTGCCAGACCTCTTTCCCACCCTTGGAGAAAGAATTTTCTTCTGTTCACACAGAAATGTAGGTGAGGCCGATAGAGAAAAGTCCATTCTCCTCCCTTCCCTTCCCTTTGTCTCTCAAACTCCCTGTCCCTACCTTCTGCCTGTCTCTTTCTCTGACTCAATCCCCCAGGCCCATTGCTCCACTCAAGCCATGATCAGGGTGTCCTCCAGCTGCTGGCCTGTGCCCTGGCCATCCCTCAGTGAGGAATCTGGAGGAGGATTATGGAGTTCACAGGACTGATGAAGACATCTCTGGTCCGTAGAGCCCTCCTGCACATGGTGCTGTGTGGGGAGAGCTGACCTCCTGGGCCAGGGTCTGACTCCACGTGTCGCCTCCTCACACACGCCATCTCCCACAGTCACTGCTGGTCCCTCCTCCTTACCCACCATTAGAAGTCAGCCATATCCTAGAGACAGACACCTGTCTGTCTGACCCTGAGGCACCAGGGAATCAGTGAATATTTCTCTGATAAATGAGCACAAACACCCCTTAAATATAGGTATAAGAAGTTCCTGCCACCCCATAAAACTCCCTTGGGCTCCCCTGCACAAAGGGTGATCTTGCTACTATCCTCCATCACCACCATTTCTGTCAGTTTGTTCCCTGTGTGTACAGGAACCCCGCTGTCTGCAGTGAGGAGACTAAGTCCTCCTAGAAGCAGATGCTGACACAGAGAAAGAGCAGTGAAAGGTGTACTAGGGGCCATAGGAAGGACAAAGTGGAGGGGGCAGGATGGGCAGGGAAAACATTCAGGCAGATCTGACACCTTTTTAAAATATATAATCACCATAGTGTCTCACCTTGCACAGTCCTCTTCAAATTTCAAACTCAGTGGGATGTAAGAGATTTTGGTTTATTTCCCTATGATCTTATGTTTTCCTACATGCATTCTGTCTTCTATACTTTATCTGCCTCAGATGAACACTTTCATGTGTGGCTGCATGTAATGGAAAATGATTGTGTTTAGCTCTCAGATGTAGATCTCTGAATGTACACATTCTCATAATTATCTTTTCTTTCTTTGTCTAGTAAAACATGAATTTTAATAAAAAATGAAGGTCTTTGTCTTATCGTTTCAAACAGCAATTCCCAGTCCCTGGGCTGAGGTGTTAACACTCTTCATTGAATGAATATCCGTGAACCTCTTTTTTTGATGATCATCGTGTGGAGATACGTTAATTGAAACTGTGAGATGGGTGAGTGGACACTTTATGTATTTAATGTCTTCTTTTCATAATGTCCTAAGAAACAAATATTACCCCTATTTCACAGCTGAGGCTCTAAGTAGGTCCCACTGAGAACTAGTATTAGGGCTGAGATAGCAGGAACACAGGCAAAGCCTCAGGAAATTGTGGGAGATGTTGGAAGAGATGGAAAGCTGTAGTCAGGGTGATGACAGGGGTCATCTTCTGGCCAACCCTGAATTGCAGGTTGACCCAGGCTGAAGGTCAATGCAGGCACTCAGCTGATCTAGATCCTGTCTCACTGAGGGATATGAATTNCAGGGACTCAACAGTCTTTTTAGATGATTGCCTAGGTCCACTTTGGCAACACTGACATTTCAGAGATGAACGCTGCATTGTGCACTGAGAGTGATCAGACCTGCTGTGTGGACCTCACACTCCCTGCTCAGGCTGGCCCAGGAATTTCACTGACCCCAATCCCCTCCCCTCTGCACCTCCTCAAACTCTGCTTACTATTCTCGACTTCCCTTCTATTCCTGAGTGATTCAGGTTTCTCCAATTCCTTCACTGGTACTTCGATTATGGTGATCACAAGGTCTGAGTAACTTAATGCATGTATCCCTCTTTCACACAGGACCCCTGGGGCATTAAAAGTTATGGGTGTGCCTCAATTCTTTACAGAACTCAAAACACTGTGTCTCCAAAATACCCACCAGTACTGCTGATACTTCTGCTTTTGTGTAAAAACTCCTCTTTCATTTTGACCAGAGAAACCTATAGCTCACCTTCATACGGGGAAGTGGCACCACCCATTGTATGTGTGTCCTGGGAAACTTGAGGTATATTCAATGTCCTCAGGCAAGTTGGCAGTTTACATGCCAAGACTCACAACCATCTCTACATTGTTCCCACCAAGGCTTTCACAAAGAAGATGAATATGCTTTACCAGTCACTCATCCAGTTCAGGTCATCTTAACAAATAGAGTTAAGTGGAGGAAGGGGAGATAGCCCATATAGTCCATGATTGGTGATGAAGAGCGGTCCTTGCAGTAGGGCCTGCAAGGCGATCCAGGGACAGGAACAGGCCCTCTTGCATACATAATAGCCTGCGGAATAGACAGAACAAAGCACTGACACTGGCAAAGAGCAGAAACCCAAAGAAGCAGTGTTCATCTCCTGCCAGTTTCCCCACCACCAGGTTCTAAGAGGGCAGTATCCACACCAAAATCTCTACCCATACTTTGGGTTCCGCTTACAGCTTTGGGGTGGCAAATGGATGTTATTGGGATAAACTAGTGTCCCACATGTCTGGAAATGTAGAACAGCAAGCGGTCTTTTCCTAGAAGATTTAGGGACTTAATACCAAATTAACAAACTAGCATATTCCAGATAGGAAGGCATCTAAGTCCAGGATCGCCCTCTACCCCTCCTTCCCCTCCACTTCAGAGACTGCTTATTTGTATGTGAAGAATTACAGAATGAGAAAGGATGAAAATCCCAGTCTCCACACATGGAATCATAGCCCTTGTGGCTCAGAGCTCTGCCTCTGAGCTCCCACCTGGGCCCAATGTGCTCCTCTCTTGCCATTGGGGTCTCTTCCTCTCTGGAAGCTCTATCCATGGGCCCAGAGACACACAGAGTGATGGGGATCCTGAGATCCAGCAGAAGACCTGGAAAAGCATGCTCTTAGAGAAGCAGGTAACCTATACCTGTTAGTTGGGTTCAGCTAAAGCATTTTCATACAGAAGTACTTCTTGGCCTAAGTACAGTACAATTTACAGGATGATTGTGTCCTCTGGAAAAATGAGTTGAAATTCTAAATACCAAAATGAACACAAATGCACTTTGATTTCTGGTGTAAATTTCCATGTTTTAGCTGTATCTGTGACAAAGGACACTACAGAACCTGATCATGTGAACACAAGTGAAGGACAAGGTGGGGACTTGCCACACAGGTAATTTTGGATTTTTTTTCTCTTCACAAGTTAAGTTTCGGTGCATGTTTTCTATGACAAATATGTCATCTTATAGAGTTCAGGGTATTTATACCCAGGGCACACCTGAAGGGATTCTGGACAGCACGTTTACCAAAAAAGATGGAATGTTGATGTGTATGAAATTTCCTTTCTCAAAGGCCACTCTAAATGACACATATGAAAATATAAGTTGGAAAGAAAGCAGTTTACATTTTCAAATTGTAAGGAGATCCAGATTTTTTTTTTAAATGCTTTATTTATTTCTAGGAGAGAGAGAGAGAGACAGCGTGAGCAGGGGAGGGTCAGAGAGAGAGGGAGTCATAGACTGAAACAGGCTCCAGGCTCTGAGCTGGCAGTCAGCACAGAGCCCAACGCGGGGCTCGAACCCACGAACTGTGAGATCATGACCTAAGTGAAAGTCGGACGCTTAACCGACTAAGCCACCCAGGCGCACCATGGAGATCCAGATTTTTCTGAACATATTAAAATGCTTGACAGAAACAGGAATAGAAGAAACAGTAAGAGTAATGATTCCACACTGAGGAGGTCTAGAAAGAATAAGACAATCCCGGAGACTTACAAGTAGAGTGTGTTATTGTCCTCCCTGATTTATTCCAGTAACACATTGGGAAGACCCTAAGGTCCTCACCCCTAAGCACAGTTAGCTTCTAAACTTACCAAAAAGAGATGCCAGGTGGAAAACAGGGAAATCTGTAGACTCAAGGGTAAAGGTTTTGTATTTGGAAAAAAAACCCAGCAGACATAGCGTATGACACACAAACCAGAGACCGTGGTAGGAGAGTGTGCTGTACAGTAAGATGTGGGTGTCTGGAAAGACTTACAACTGAAAATGGCCGCAGCATTTACCTTGTGCTTCTCAGCAGTTTGGGTACAGTAAGTATTTGTGGCACTCTCAGGAGTGACACCGGCTTCTGGATCTGCTAAAGGCCCTAGAAAGGATGGATGTTTATTCTGATTTGAGTAGACTGTTTAGAGATTCAAAAGCAAAAAACCCTCCCCTCATTCCTCAGACAACGTAAACTCTTGGCTCCAGTCAGATCCCAAATCAAATGCAGAGGGTATCCCACATGCCTCAGGTGATCCTCAGGAAGAACTTGAAGAACCATCCCTTAGAACTTGATGAAGACCCCTAAAAGCCCTGATTCAGATGTAGTAATACATCACTCATCGAACGACTATGGATGGCTGGGGGTGCAACTAGATGGATAGATGTTAGGCTGTGCCTCATGCCTCACAGTACTCAGCATATGGATGGGGTACAGGGCAGTTCTGCATACAGCCCCATTCCTTCTCCACAAGAGACACCTGTACCAACGCATGACAAAGATGATCTTTCAATTGTGAGAGACTTGAGGAATGTGGTAATCGTGGCAGACATATTTCCCTTGCATACCAATGGTCTGTGGTACCACCTCTGCACTTTGGCCAAAGATCCAACGCCAATGAAAATAAGATGAGCGTGCTTTGCAAGTCAACTCCTACTGCCCAGATCAAGTAGGATCTTACCAAGTGTCACAGGTGGAGGGGTTCAGGGTGGTCCCTAAAGTGGATGTACCCAGAAGCCCATCAGGGGGCCTCCAGAGTAGGGTGTGTAGAATCTTCCAGTTAATGGAGGAGGTTCCCATAGATCCACACTGCCCTGCAGAACAGAAGTGACAGGTATGTGCATTTGCCAGACAAGAGAACCAATACCAAAAGGAGCTGAATCCCAGAGAAGAAGGTGTTAGCACCTGCCACCTTCTCTGTCATCAGGATCCAAGAGAGTAGCATCAGTACCTGAAAACTCTGTCCTTGCCATTGGAGACCATCTATGATTGGGGTAGTAGATCCAAGCAGTGAAACTGCTGTCACCACACATCACTGCCATGTCTATGAAAGTCAGATGGCAAGGGTCCTGTCCTAGAAGATTAACAGAGGTAATTACATACTAATAAAGTAGCGTTCTCCAGACAGGCAGACGTCCATGTCCATGTTCACCCTGCATCCCTCCTCTATGGTGACTCCAGTTGCTCTCTGGTATATTAAGAAAAGAAAACATGCGTGCAAACAAACGGCTCATATTCTGCTGATGGAATCGCAGCCACTCCTGGGGAGAAGTTTTACAGCCAGCCCCTCACTTTGACCCTCTCCTCGTCTCCCTGAGAAAGGAGTCTTCCCTCTTGAAGTGCTGTCAAAGGCCTCAAGGACCTCTGGGGAGTGGAGGATGCATGGAATCTTACAGGGGAATGCTGTGAGGAACAAGTTACTTGTGAATGTCTACAAAGCTAAGATGTGTTTATTTTAATTCATGGGGAATTCTGAATTTAATCATACTACAGGACACAGAGTCATTATGTCCCACAGAAGAAAGAGGTAGAAATTCACATTATAGATTTAATGCAAATGTGTTTTGCTTTTTAGGATAAAACTCCTGGGATGTGTCATGAGACTGTATCAGCTCAGACAATGACTAGGGCACAACCAGAAACGGCTCCTATAAACACAATTGAAGGAGACAGTGTTCAAATGATTTTTACCTAAGGTACAGCTCGAAGGATTCCAGACAACTGAATTACCAACAAAGACGGGAAGGTGAGGACTGATGACACTGATTTTGTGTCAAACCACTCTCAATTGCACAGGGCACAAAATGTGAAGTTGCAGTCATGATTCATTTTGCACTTTTGAATTTTAACGAATGTGACAGACTTTCTAACAGGTTAATCTCCTAGCTAGAATCAAGAAAGGAAGACACAGCAGCCATACTGTTCCCACAGAGTTGAGGTCTGGAAGGTGTCACTGAGGCCAGGAGACTACTGTTTGGAGTGTGGGGTCATCCTCCTCTTGTTATTTCTAGAAACACATAGACAGGCCTAAGGTTCTCAGCCTCTAAGCACTTTGGGCTTCTAAATTCACCACAGAAAGATGACAGGCTGAAAACAGAGAAGCCTGTGGGTTCCTGGGATAAGGGTGCCCTTGAAAACAAATAACAAGCAGACATATCACACCACACACAACAGGAGACAAGGCCAGGAGAGCGTGCTGTACAGAAAGATGAGAGTTTCCTGAAAGAGTCACCACTGAAAATGGCCACAGCATTTACCTTGTCCTTGTCTGCATTCCTGGTAGAGTCAGAGCTATTGTAACTCACAGAAGTTGCACCAGTTTCTGGATGTACTAAAGGCCCTAGAAGGGATAGAGGTTTATTCTGGTTTTAGTGGACTGTGCAATAAAAACAAGCCCTCATCTCATTCTTCACATATTTTCAACTTTGCCCTACAATCAGGTCCCTGATCAGAGACAAGGGAGAACCGTCCCCTCACCATAATGCAGACCCATGATGCCCTGGTTCATGTTTTTCATAATGAATCAAGTAAGTGTGGACAGGTCAGGCTCAACTAGCAATTTAGAACTCAGTAAAACAGAGGTTTCTCAGTGTACATCATGGGAAATCACCATTTCACTACAGATTAAGAATAAATATGAAGACACCTGTGTGGCTCAGTCAGTTAAGCACCCAACTCTTGATTTCAGCTCAAGTCATGACTTCATGGCTTCTGAGTTTGAGCCCACCATTGGGCTCCTCACTGCCCATGTGGAACCTGCTTGGGATTCTCTCTCCTGCCTCTCTCTCCATCCCTCCCAGACATATTCACTGTATTTGAAAATAAACTTTAAAAAGAATAAACTGAGAATACTGATTTGGTGTATGTCATCAATGAATCCTGAAGACAGCTATGTTTCTTCAGGCTCCAGGTAGACTGTCCAATCTTTCTGCTTATCTATACCCTGCGTTCCACATGTGAACAGTTAATATATAACTATTTCTGAATACAAATGTATTTAGATTAATATTACACTATTGAGGAAAGGAAAACTATGGGAAGTTAGCAGAGAAGCTGCAGAGTTGTACTGATAACACCAGAGGACTAAGATATACTGCATTTGAATTTAGGAAGAGAGGGCTATGGTTCACAAGAAAATAAAACAAAAATAAAGACCATTAAAATAGTAACTAGATGACCTTCTCCTCAAATAAACTAACATAAAGTCTTCACATTGAGTCAAGGTGGGAAGGAGGATGAGGCCCATGTCCTGTCATCCCCTCCAGGCTCATCTTTTCAGGTGGAGGGAGGCTGGAGAAGGTGGGAGGGTCCTCAGTCAGGGGAGGGGCATGAGCTCCACCAGTCACAGGGACAGGTGCCTGGCTGCCCGGGGGCAGCAGAGGAGAACACCCTCCTGTCACTCCTTCAGAGCACCTGCTGTCCTTAGTGCTTGTGGTTGTTTCCAGGCCACACGATGATCACCCACAGGAACAGGCTGCGCAGCAGAAATCAGGCTGCTGCACGTCACCATGTGCTCCTTGCCTCTCCTCGGGGGGCCTCCGTCTCTGCCCTTCCAGGCACTGGTTTCTGCCTCTTGTGTTCCTTAGGCAGCCTCTTTCCTTCTGACACATCCAGTCGTGGATACAGAAAAAGAATAGACTTCCATAAGAGTTGCAACACCACCTCCTCTAGTACACACTAAACAGCAACACTATCATGTCTCAAAACCTCCATTAAACACATGTCAAGCTCCCACACCCTTGTTTCAAGTAGGCGACCTCCTTGCTCTGCTCTGCCATCTCCCTCTCCCAGACTCAGTTCTTGATCTGGGGGAGAACAACACATCCACCTTCAGTCGTGCTAGACTGGAGAGCAAAGGAAGAGGAGGAAAAAGAAAGCACTTACCCAGTTGTACTGAGTATTCTTCTCATGAACTGCGATCTGAAAAAGCCAACAATGAAAAGCTGTGTTTACGGATTCCGAGGGCCACTACACTCACCCACTTGCTAAGGGTTCACTATGTCAGGAGGAACTCAGGTTACTTGGTGTCTAAAGGTGAACTGCCTGCTGCAGCTGTTCTCATGGTTGTTCAGTTTGTTGCCTGTGAGTTACAGTTGGTATCGTCAGATAAAGCCCAATAGTGGGTATGATTTTAAGTAATCTGCCCATGTTCCCACCAATCTCCTATTTGTCCCCTGATACAATTTATCCTTACACTTTTCACATGATTATAAATGTACAGTAGAATCAAAGCTATTGTTCCGTCCTTTCCTTATTCATTATTCCATTCCTGTAGGGTTCAGAGTTCATAGAATTCCTTCCCATTTTCTTTTTTTTTAAATTTATTATTTCTAGGAGAGAGAGAGAGAGAGACAGCGTGAGCAGGGGAGGGTCAGAGAGAGAGGGAGTCACAGACTGAAACAGGCTCCAGGCTCTGAGCTGGCAGTCAGCACAGAGCCCGACGCGGGGCTCGAACCCACGAACGTGAGATCATGACCTAAGCGAAAGTCGGACGCCCAACCAACTAAGCCACCCAGGCACCCCGTTCCTTCCCATTTTCTTTCTTTCTTTCTTTTTTTTAAAATATTTTATTTATTTCTAGGAGAGAGAGAGAGACAGCGTGAGCAGGGGAGGGTCAGAGAGAGAGGGAGTCACAGACTCTGAAACAGGCTCCAGGCTCTGAGCTGGCAGTCAGCACAGGGCCCGACGCGGGGCTCGAACCCACCAACCGCGAGATCATGACCTAAGCGAAAGTCGGACGCTTAACCGACTAAGCCACCCAGGCGCCCCATTCATTCCCATTTTCAATCTTTCCCTAATTCATCATGTGACAAGTGTCTTTGATCATAAAGGTTTTTTTTCCCTTCAACTTACATCCTCATCATGTTTCCCCCAAACCAGGGCCATCAAATGGCACTACCATATTGATGGGTATGAGTCATCCTATGACACACTGCTTTCCTATAGATGATCACAACTGCACCACCCCCCAGGAACATTGGCATGGATGAAGTTTCCACATGATCTCGCCAGAACTGGAGATCTGGAAACGTTTAATAACTTGATTGTTTTCTTTTTTATAAAATTTACCTTTTTCTATCTGTCAATTCTCTATGGATATGTCCTCAGCATATGTATTTATATTACTTGTTAATTGAATCTAAATTTGTACACAAGGGAAAACTAAGAAATGAATAGGGGATTTGTGAGCCGCTGGTAATTTGTATCTGAACTCACTTGTACTTGTGTATTTCATTAGCTATTTCCAAATGTTCCTCTGTAGCTTCCAGTTGATTCTCAATTGCTGCCAATTCACACTGTGTCATTTTCTGTTTTCTAGGATGGGAAAGATATCTACCTAGTCTAGGAGCCAAGGTCCAGAAATTTTCCTTTTACCTCCCACCCCTCTTGAAGGCCTAGAATGGACAGATTGACAACACGCTCAGAGAAATGAACTGAACACCCCATTTAGGTTCAGGAAAAATCAACCTGTCTGCTGCCACGTCTCTGCAATAGGAGCTGTCTTTCGAGTTCTCTGCTTCTACTCCTTCACCATAAAGTGATCTAATAACATTGCACTTTGTGCCTTCCCAGAGTTGTCTTTTGCTTGACATGGTGAAGGCTCATTTCAGTTCAATGTGAAAAACCATGTGTGCTCAACTATCCCATTAGGATGAAGCAAGGGATCATCATTGCCCTACATTTTGTGGGAGCCCGACAGTGACCACAGGAAAGCGTGGTTAGGGACGCGGGGATGTGCCTGCACACGGGGCTCCCTGCCTGGGTAAAGCATGCCTGCAAACAGGGTGCTCTGCCAGGAGGCCTGCACACAATATCCAAGTTTAATGGTCTGCTCGCAAATGAGGGAACATGCCCTCCTTAGAAATAAGGAGGAGGCTGGAGTTGTGGGCAGGCCTCTTAGTAAAGTGTTGTGGTCGCTTCCTCCCTTTGCTCCCACCTGTCCTTGAAATGTGTTTGGCTACTTGCCCGTAATTGGTAAAGGAATGCATCTTGTAGATTTCAGTTTGTATCCAGTTACCGGGGTATAAAATAAACGGCAAGAGGGGCTTGCGTAGAATTGTTCCTCCGGCCGGAGTTGTGTCTGTGTCTGTCTTTTGTGTGTGTCTTGTCCTCTGTGTCATTTCGTCCGCAACACATTTCCACAGGGAGCCATGACTTTTAGAAATGGACACAAAAGCTCTAGACAGAGAAAGGCACATGCGCTTCTATCTAGCCTCTCAGGTAGTCCTGAGACTGCTCTCTGGAGTGGCTGTAATGTAGTGGCTCTGTTATAAAAGGCTAAAGATAGAAAGGAGGTCACGGCTCTGTACCCACTCCCACAAAGAGCTTACAAATGAACAAAAACAAGATGCCAGTGAGAAAGAGCAGCCCCCACCCCAGGTATGGGAAGGAATAACACAACACTGAGTCTCCAGGGAAGGAAGAGAAGGAAGAGTTTACTTTTCAACGTGAATGAGGAACTCTAAAGGCCCCAATCTATGATCTCCTCCTGAGAACAAAAGGAAATACTGCACAAAGGAGGAAACGTGTGAGTGAATGCACCCAATTTCTAACGACCCCATGAAGACACACAAGACCAAGGTGGAGAAGGAAGCCCAGGACAAACCAGCCTGGCACTTGGAGCCAATCTCCCCAGGACTCAGCAATGAATTTGAGGACAGAACACTGAACTTCAAAGAAGTGAAACACCTCATGGGCACAGACTGAGAAGTAAACAAGTGTAGTTCAGGGTCAGTCAGCAAATATGAGCCCTAGAGAAGCTGCAGGCTTTCATTGGGACTGAAGATCATTACACATAAGAAATTCAGAGGGACAGAAAATCCCCGGGCCTACTTAGAGATTGGGCCTACAGTGAATGGCCTCACTGGCAGATGCATGAAGGGATCCAGTACTGCTGGTGCCCCAACCCACTCTCTAGAAAGAAATTCCCATGGTTTCTGCAGCAATAATTCAATATCTCTCTACCCAATGAAAAAAAAAGTTTACTTATTTATTTTGAGAGAGAGAGAGAAAAGGAGGGGTAGAGAGAGAGAGAGAGAGAGGGAGAGAAAGAATCCCAAGCAGCCACAGCACTTTCAGTGCAGAACCCAGTGTGGGGCTCGAGGTCACAAACCACGAGATCAAGACCTGTGCCCAAAATCGAGAGTCAGATGCTCAACCGATTGAGCCACCCAGGTGCCCACCCTCTACACACTTTTGACCCATGTCTGGTGCTGAACAAAAATGACCTAATTTCCAGCTGAGAAGACAATGTGATGGGATTGAAAGCTGCGGGACAATGTAAATGGATCCAGAGGGTGTTGGGGGATCAGTGTTTTTCATGGCTGTACTTCCGTCTTTCACACTAAATATATGACCCAACAATGTATGACAAGCACTATGGACAGAAAGGAAAAGGTGGGTTACAGAAAGCAAGGTAGGAAGAAGGGCAGGCACAATTCTACTGAGTGGATTTGGCAAAAATACTCTGGATCCAATTATAAAAGAAATGTTTCTCTATACCAGCCACCACATTCCTTCATACAACAGTACTTGTGGCCATTATCACATGAACATCTTACTCTTCTGTAGCCACTTTTCTTGGTTCATAGAATTCTTCAAGAACATGTGCTTTCTCCGTTAGCCATTTGACTTTTGCTTCCTCAGTTCCTTTCACATACTTCAATCCATTACCGTTGTCTTCCAGGGCCTTTTTATTTTCTGTAAAAAATGGATTTTCTTTGTGTGTGTGCACATGACCCGAGACTTGGTTTTGGTGAGACAGGAGAAGGGCAAGAATCACGAAAGCAGGAAGGCATTCCTTCCCTTCCCAATGCAAACTCACTGCCACCATATAGGGATTTCTCCCCCAACAGACAACATATGCCTTCCTGTTCACAGTTACTGGACCTCAAGGTTCTCAGCTCTGAATCCTCAAAGTCACCATTTGCATCTTGTGACTTTAAGACAGATATGAGAAAACACATTCTAGAATTTATTGCACAATGTGAATGGACCTAACACAAAAAAGATTGTGCATTGCAACAAAGAAAGTTCCTGAGGCATAAGGATAGCAAGGAGAAAGCCAGCTTGGTAGAAAATATTTTAGATCAAAGAACTCACAAATGGCTTTCTTAGTGGAATATATATTGATAGATAGATAGATAGATAGATAGATAGATAGATAGATAGATAGATAGAAGATATTGTCTTTCCCTATTCGCATAGAAAATTGTCTGTTTATGGACACTTGGGCTCTTTCCATGTTTTAGCTATTGTGGAGAGTGCTGCTATGAACATTGGGGTACATGTGCTCCTGTGCATCAGCACTCCTGTATCCTTGGGTAAATTCCTAGCAGTGCTATTGCTGGGTCATAGGGGAGTTCTATTTTCAATTTTTTGAGGAACCTCCTCACTGTTTTCCAGAGGGGCTGCACCAGTTTACATTCCCACCAAAAGTGTAGGAGGGTGCCCGTTTCGCCACATCCTCACCAACATCTATAGTCTCCTGAGTTGTTCATTTTAACCACTCTGATGAATGGATCAAGAAGATGTGGTTTTTCTCTACAATGGAATACTACATGGCAATGAGAAAGATGAAATCTGGCCATGTGTAGCAACATGGATGGACCTTGTGGGTGTTATGCTGAGTGAAATTAGTCAAGCAGAGGGGCGCCTGGGTGGCTTAGTCGGTTAAGCGTCCGACTTTCGCTTAGGTCATGATCTCGCGGTTCGTGGGTTCGAGCCCCGCGTCGGGCCCTGTGCTGACTGCCAGCTCAGAGCCTGGAGCCTGTTTCAGTCTGTGACTCCCTCTCTCTCTGACCCTCCCCTGCTCACGCTGTCTCTTTCTCTCTCTCTCCTAGAAATAAAATAAAAAACATTAAAAAATTAAAAAAAAAAGAAATTAGTCAAGCACAAAAGGACAGATACCATATATTTGCACATATATGTGGACTAGGAGGGACTTAACGGAGGACCATGGGGGAGAAGAAGGGGGAGAAATAGTTGTGGAGAGGGAGGGAGGCAAACCATGAGAGACTCTTGAATGCTGGGAACAAACTAAGGGCTGATGGGGGTGGGAGAGAGGGAAAGGGGGTGATGGGCATGGAGGGGGGCACTTGTGGGGATGAGCACTGGGTGTTATATGGAAAACCAAGTTGACAATAAGCTATTTAAGAAAAAAAGAAAATTGTCTGTTCAGCTTAAGAGAGGAAGGGACTATACAATTTGGCTAGTTATCGCCATTCATCTCTCCAGCATCTTCTGGAATTTTCTTCATATCTTGGAGGGCAGAGCTCAATGATGTGGTCATTATCTAGATGTGAAAATAAATAAAAGATACTTCCTAGTCCTTGAAAATTCCTCATGGTGGTGAAATTCCAGGTCCCTGTGCAGATGAAGGTTTGGCTCCCAGAGGTCCACTCTTCTGTAGTAAGCATTAAGCGAATATACTGTGCTCACCTCACCCAATGAACACAAAGCCTTCAAAGCCAAATTACAGTAAAACTCAGCAGCCAACTCTTACCAACTCCTCATTTTTGACATTCTTCTCTCTCGTATTGCAAGGTCTCAATTTAAAATTTTATTAAAATGTTCAACTGTTTTAATGTCCTCCTTCAACAAAATGTATTGAGTCAGTAATAATAACTCACTACTTTTACTTCTGTTTTGAGAACAGAACTGGTGGGGGGGATAGGGAGGGAGGCAAATCATGAGAGACTCTTGAATGTTGAGAACAAATTGAGGACTGATGGGGTGGGGGAAAGGGGGATGGGGGTGATGGGCATGGAGGAGGGCACTCGTGGGGATGAGCACTGGATGTTATATGGAAACCAACTTGACAATAAACTATTAAAAAAAAAAGAAAAAGAATATATATACTATATACTCAGGTAAAAACAAAAAATAGCACAAAAGTATACTAGGTGAATCCAAAATAAAATAGTATGTTTTACTGGAAAAAAAATGCAAAACTTGTACCCCCAGGAGAAAGACAGACAGACAGGGAATGACCACAGAGATAGTAGACTTCTTTAAATTGGCATGCACCAGATTCTGAGAGTGGGATCTGGAAACCTCCCCCCTGGCCCAGTAGTCAGGAATAACCCATGCATTGAGGGGCAGTCATCCCACATGAAAACCTCCAGTCTAAATAGGATCTATCCTGTTTCTTTTGAGTCTACACAGGAGGAAAATTCTTGGTCGTCTTTATTGGAATTTCTCCCTCTACCTGAACTGCTTCTCATAGATCAGTTCAGTTCGGTCTCCCTACCTCATCTTTGAATTCTTGCATAAACTCGCTTGTCTTGGCATTTCCCACCTCCATCTCCTCATGGCCATTGAGCGTGAGAACCTAGCATTATTGCCCCCATTGGATCTAATTTACTGAAAACAGCATTCAAGTAGTTGCCACAGGCACCAAGAGGACCCACGAATAGGGATGTTTTCCTTTCATGAGAAAATGTTATCTGTCTTTTGTGAATTTATCCCCATGTCTTACAATTGTACTACATATAGGACTTCTCTCTTTCAGACAGTACCTACTCAAAGACAGTGTATAATTCCTTCCAGCACACATTTTCGTGACCTCATGCCTGAGAGATGAAGATAAAATATTTCAGAGGCTACTTTCTAGAGCAGTTCAGTTGCACAAATTTAAGCTTGGTTTGTGTATTAATGTCCGTATCATTATGAGCATATTTGCTCCTAAAATACTTGTAATTCTAGCTTTTGTAAAGTAATACGTGTTCTTTTGCTTTGGTGCCCATATCTAGGAATTTTGTATTCTTTTAGAAATTAATTTTCAGAGTTGCTTTTGCTTTTGGCACAATACCATGAAATTGAAAACTGAATTCCTTTCATTGGCTATTTGGAGATGTGTGTTCAAGGAATGTAAAATCTCATGGATACAATCAAAGTATACAAGATCACCTGATTCTGCAAATCCTTATGTACCTCAGAAATCTGACATATTGGGCTGTGATTCAGAATCAAAGCGAACATTGAAAGAAAGTCTCAATGTTGTTAGAAACTAAACAATAATGTATATTTATTTTTGTTGAAATAATTATCCTATATTCTTAAAATAGCAGCTGCCCACCTTGTTCAGTTATGTCCATATCTATAAACATCTGCCTATAGAACTTTCTTATTTGTAACTTCAAGACATTTTTTTTTGTTGCTTTCTCCTTTTCTGCCATAAATCTTTGTTGCATTTTTGGAGATGTCTAAAGGATTTTATCCAGGTACTTCATGAATGTACAATAGAAGTCCTTGAGTTCTTATCTACTATAAATTTGCATTTTCTTGTATTTTCTATTGTCAGCTGGCTTATAAATTCTTTTTTTTAAGTTGGCTTATAAATTCTTAAGTGCTGTTAACTATTTAAGAATCTTCACAATGTGTTTGTCAGCAAAATGAAATCTCTAAGTATGGTCTATTAGATTTCCTAAAGCGTAAGTGTGGTATAATTTATACATAAAATAACAACTTTTTAAAGAATATGGTTTGTTAGAATGTGACATATAGAAGCAATAATGGAACCATCACCACAGTAAGATAGTCATTACACTCCTCACTCCCAAAAGATTGGCCCTGCTCCTTTGTAAGCCTCTGTCCTCCTTCTCCATGAGGAATCATTTGGGGGTGTGCTTACCTCGTAGAAACCGGTTGAGGGTTTATAAAGATGATTCTTTGTGACAGATTTATTGTATATGCCTTTGAGATTCCTCATTATCTCCAATAGTATTTCAGTTTGTCCATATTTTGCCTGACCATTTCCTCTTGGCTGATGTGTTTGGAATTCTGTGGAAACGTAACATTATTATTGCTCTTTGGGAATTTATGTATTTCTAATTTACCTCTGGAGAGCTGTCCATACTATGAGTATGCTAAAGCACCTTATATATTTGTAATCATAAATAAGCAGAAAAAATTACAATCACTAGAAGTTTTATATGCATTCAGTATTACAAATTTCCCCCTAATAATGTTCCATTTTCACTATCATTTAGATGGAAATATTTAAAAATTTCTGTAGAATAGTTTTCCTTTACCTATATGTTTATTTATTTATTTATTTATTTATTTATTTATTTATTTATTNCACATCTTCTTGATCCGTTAGTCCGCTGATGGACACTTAGGCTCTTTCCATGTTTTGGCTATTGTTGAGAGTGCTGCTGTGAACATTGGGGTACATGGGCCTCTATGCATCAGTACTTCTGCATCCTTTAGGTAAATTCCTAGTAGTACTATTGCTGGGTCCTAGAGGAGTTCTAGTGTTAATTTGTTGAGGAACCTCCACATTGTTTTCCAGAGGGGCTGCACCAGTTTACATTCCCACCAACAGTGTAGGAGAGTCCCCGTGTCTCCACATCCTCGCCAGCATCTCGATTTCTCTGATTTCCTCATTTGAGCCACTCTGGGGTGTGGTGGTATTTCAGTGTGGTTTTGATTTGTAATTCCCTGCCACAATGGTTTTCTTACTTATTTATTTTGAGAGAGAGTTAGCAGGAGAAGGGGAGGGGCAGCGAGAGAGGGAGAGAGAATCCCAAGCAGGCTCCATGCTCGGCAAGGAGCCCAATGCAGGGCTTCATCCCATGACCATGAGACCATGACCTGAGCTGAAATCAAGAGTTGAACACTTAACCAACTGAGCCACCCAGGCGCCCCGTTGTTGTTGTTGTTGTTGTTGTTGTTTTGATAGTAGCCATTCTAACAGGTTTCAGGTACATCTATTTAAATAATCGCGCAGGTTTTTTTAAAAACATTTCTCTTATAGACATGATGTATTGCATTGATTTGTGAATATTGAATCATCCTTGCATCTTTGGAGAAATCCCACTCGATCACGGTGAGTGATATTTCTTAATGTGTTTCTGGATTTAGTTTGCTCCTATTTTGTTGAGGATTTTCCCATCCATGTTCATCAGAAATATTGACCTGTAGTTTTCTTTTAGGGTAGTGTCCTTAACTAGTCTTGTTATCAGGGTAATGCTGGCTGCCTACAATGAACTGGAAAGCTTTGCTTTGTCTGTTTTGGAATACTTGGAGACTAATGGCATACAGTGGTCAACCCATTCATTGTTTTGTAGCATGTAAATACTAGAGGTGATGTTTACGGTCAACAGGCGGGGTTTGTTTTGCTGAGTTCCTTTGACTTCTTGGAATGTTTCCTGGATTGCATACCTGTGTTGGGTCAACAGTGTTTTGATATTTGATTTATAGTGAGGTTATTTTGTCTTAATGGTAACTCTCAGGGGTTATCCTCTCTGCTATAAGCTTATGCAAGGATAAGTATTTCTTGCTACTCATACTCGCATTCTTGTTTCTATTGTTAAATTACCTAGTATGAAAAATTAGGAGTTCATTGCATTTTTTTTTTGGTATTAAGTTCTTTTTTTTTTTAAATATTTATTTTTAGGAGAGAGAGAGAGAAACAGTGTGAGCAGGGGAGGGTCAGAGAGAGAGGGAGTCACAGACTGAAACAGGCTCCAGGCTCTGATCTGGCAGTCAGCACAGACGCGGGGCTCGAACCCACGAACCGTGAGATCATGACTTAAGCGAAAGTCGGACACTCAACCAACTAAGCCACCCAGGCGCCCCTGGTATTAAGTTCTTATACGATGTTAAGAATGATGAATACATCGTATGCAAATGCCTGAGGCCTTATAAGAACTCATATAGCCCCATCACTAACAGTCACCTAAGGTATGTGAAATCTATTCTTCTTTCATCAAGGACAACCTGCTTCATTCCCTGCAGTCCCCCATCATCCATGGAGGGGTGTCATGCTTGCATCCCCCCATCGTCTGTGGTGGGGTGTCACCCTTGTACCCTGAAAACCTCCCATGGACGATAGAGGGTTGTCACGACTGCACACCAAATCCCAGGATAGAACATGGTGGGGTGTCACCCCAGCACCCTCCCATCAATGATGGGGACACCACCCATGTAAGATGGACAGGTGTCATGCATGCACATCCTCATCAATAATGGAGGCTCACCCTTGTAGACCATGGAGGTGTGTCATGCCTAAACTCCCAAACCGATGAAGGGGGCACTGTCACTTTTACGATGGAGGCAGCCTCCCATCGATGATGGAGACACCCCCCCCATTGATGATGGATGAGTGTCACGCCTTCCACCCCCATCAGCGAAGGGGCACTCCCTTATTGATAATGGAGGCATCCCCCCTTTGATGATGGATGGATGTCGTGCCTGCAAGCACCCATCGATGAAGGGGCACTCCCCCATTGACGATGCAGGGTTGTCATGTTGGCAAACCCCATTGATGATGGTGGCACAACACCTTTGACGTGGATGGGTGTCATGCCTGCATTCTCCTATCGACGTTGGGGGCACCCTGACATAGGTGATGGAGGGGTGTCACGCCTGCACCCCCACATCGATGAAGGGGAACCCCCAATTGATGAGAGAGTCACCCCCCTTCAACCATGGATGAGTGTCACGTCTGCAACCCCCACATCGATGCAGGTGCACACCATGGCGACGATAGTTGGGTGTCACACCTGCACCCCCAATGGACAAAGGGGGAACCCGTTAATCAATGCTGGAGGGGTGTCACGCCTCCAACACCACATAAACAATGGGGTCACCCTCCGTTCGAACATGCAGGCAGCCCCTGATCATGGATGGAGGGGTGTCAATGCTTGCACCCCTCCACCCCCATGGTGGCGGGGTGTGGCCACTCTACCGACGGTGGAAGAATGTTGTCCTTATTAAATCAGATGTTTCCGTGAGAGTTCGAGCCCTGCATTTGCTCCTACCATTGAGAGTTTGAGCCTTGCATCAGGCTCCCCCAGTGTGCAACTTCGAGCCCCAAGTCGGGCTCCCACATTCTGCGAGGGCGAGCAGAATCAACCAGTGTGCGAGTTCGACCCCTGCGTCCTACATTCAGGTCTTGTGCATTCAAGCTTCACATAGGGCTCCACGGGTGTGCGAGTTGGAGCCACGGATCAGGCTCCAGCGACTGAGAGTTCAAGCCCCACGTGGGGCTCGCAGGTGTGCGAGGTTGAGCCGTACATCAGGTTCCCGCATTGTTCGAGTTCCAGGCCCAAGTGGGTCTCCCAAGGTGTGCCTGTTCACGCTCTGCATTGAGCTCCCACGCTCTTGGAGTTGGAGCCTGGTGTCAGGCCCTCCCTGTTTGGGAGTTTGAGCCTGCCATTGGGCTCCCATGGTGTGCCTGTTCGAGCCCTACGTGGGGTCCCACGCTCTCAGAGTTGGAGCCCAGTGTCGGGCTCCCCTTTTGTGTGAGTTCGACTCCATGTTGGGCTCAGTGCTGTCGGCTGGGAACTTTGAGCCTGCTTCAGAATCTGTGTTTCCCTCTCTCTGCCCTTTCCCCAACTTGTGTTCTTTCTTTTTCCCTCTCTCAAAAATAAGGAAACATTAAAAAAATAATTAAATCAGCCATTTCCTGGATGGCGGCCAGGAGGGGGGGCTGCCAACCACGGACCAGATAGCCCAGCATGTCCTGCACTACCGCCACCGCCTGCAGGGGGCGCCGGAGCGCCGGTCCCTGACGCCAGCGCGCTCGCGCACTCAGCCCGCCTCAGGCACTAAGCGTAGCTCTGCTTCCTCTGGACCCGCTATAGGCGGTACGGGGGAGGTGGGGCCGCGGCCACAGGGACAGGAGTCGGATCTCCTCAGGACTCCCTGTGAAAACTTCTGGGGGACATGTGGCCGCGTCCACGCTGGAAGGAGGCCCGCCTCCTCAGGACCTGCTGCGGAGGCTCCCGGAGGAGGTGGAGCCGCGGCCACAGGGACAGGAAGTGGGTCTTCTCAGGCCCCTCTGTGGAGAATTCGGGAGGGTGTGGGGCCAAGTCCACAGGGACAAGAGCCAGGTCTCCTCAGGACCCGCCGCGGGAGGAGCAGGTGAGGAGAAAGCAAGGCGGGGGGTGGGGTGGGGGTGCGTGTGGGTGTGTGTGGGTGTGGGTGTAACGGGGAGTTTCCGGAGGAGACACCGCTGAGGGGGGCCGGTGTTCAGGGGACCTGGCAGGGGAAGGGGCCTGCACAGCTCTGCGCACGGTGAGGCGAGGGCGGCGCGGGGCTGTGCGCGCGGCCGTCGGGTCTTCTCTCTCCGGGATAAGGCGCCGTGGGGACTCGCGTCGGTGTTACTGCTCCTCGCCGACTCGGTTCCCGCCGCGTCCTCACGCGGTTCGCGGTCCCGGAGCAGGTGTCCGGGAGGTGCTCGGGCTCCCGCGGATGAGGCCACGCGAGATCTCCCCGACCCCCCAAGCCTCCGCGCGCAGATCCGGGTGTCTGTTCCGTGTCTGACACGGAGTCATGGGGAGTTCCGAGCCGATGGCCCCGGATCTACAGACCGCTCCAGGCAGGACGGACATTGTCACAGGATGGGTTCCTCCACGTCCAGGAGCACAGAGTAGCTTTCCGTCTTTTTACGTCTTGCTGCATTTCTGTTCCCAGTGTCCTGTGGTCCTCAGAGAGCAGGTCTGTCCCCCCCCCTCGCATAGATTTCCTCCCTGGCACTTGGTTCCTTCTGATGCAGGTGTCAGTGGGTCCGTCTCTTCATGTCTCTTTCCGATGGGTCATCATGAATGTGAAGGTATGCACGTGGGGTTTCTGTGTCGATTTAGTATTCTGCGAGTGTACGCATTTATTAGTTCTTCAATATAACGCCTCCATTTTCTACCAGGAAAAATTGGATTACTTGGGAAAAAGAGAGTCTTTGTCCTCCTGTGCCTGGCGGATTTCACTTAGCATAATGACTGCTAGGTTCAGTCCATGTTGTCACGGGTGTCACAATTTGCGTCCTTGGTAAGGCTGAGCCGTATTGCATTGTGTGTAGACTACCTGTTGTTTATTTATTGTTATGTCGGCGGTCACTTGGGTTGCTTCCGTCTTTTGGCTGTTGTGAAGAAGCTGCTATGAATAAGGAACGTGAGTTTCTGCTCAAGGCTTTGCTTTCAATTTCTGGGTGTATGTGTGCAGGGGTGGAGTTCTGTGCTCACTTTCTGAGCGCGGGAATCACTGAGGAATCACTGTACTATGCTCTACAGCTGCACCATTTTCCTTTATTCCTTTTGTGGCAGAATAATATTGCTGTTTATGGGTCTACCTCAGTTTGTTTCTGCATTCACCCACTGATGGGCATTTGCATAGGTTTTCTACCATTTCTGTCTATTGTGAACAGTGCTGCCATGTATGTGCATGTGCTCTTTTTTAAAATAACTGTTTCAATTCTTTGGGATATACATCTAGGAGTAAAATTGTGGAGGCAAAGGTCCTTCTATGTTTTTCTGTCTCTGAGGAAATCCCAAACTATTTTACACATAGGCTCCACCATTTTACATTTCCACAAGGAGGTTTAAGGGTTCCAATTTCTCCACATGTTGGCCAACATTTGTTATATTGTAGCTTTCTTGATTATAGCAATTTCAGTGCATGTAAAAGGGTATTTAATTGTGGTTTAAATCTTCATTTCCATAAGGATTACTGATGTTTAACATCTTTTCATCTCTATTCACCATACATATGATCTCTCTGGGAAAGTATATCCAAGTCCTTTGTCCATTATAAAAATCGTGGTTTTTGTTGTTGTCGTCGTCAGTGTGTTTTACAAGCTCTTTATATAGTCTGTGAAACAGACTCTTATCAGACAAATAATGTGAAATAATTTCTTTCATTCTAGACATTGTCTTTTCACTTTTGGAATAGCAGCTTTTGAGGTACAAAGGTTTGTAATGTTGAGGAAACTAAATGTATCTCTTTTTCTTTCCTTGCTTGTGCTTTGGTGTCAGCTCTAGGAGCATTGTTAAACTCAGTGCTCATGAAGGTTTATCTCCATTTATATCTTCTAGAGTTTACAAGTTTACCTCTTAAATTTAAGCTTTTGATCCACCGTGAATTATTGTTTGTATGTCGTGTCAGGGTAAGGGTCCAATTTCATTCCTCTGCACATGGATACCCAGTCGTCTAGCACCCTTTGTTGAAAAGACCATTGTTTCTCCAGTGTCATACTCTCAGCCCTTGTCAATATTCGGTTGACCATAGATGAATGGGTTCATTGCAGGGAAAAGGTTCTCAATGAAATCCCATTGATCTTTGTATATATCTTTATGACAGTATCATCATGTTTTATTTACTGTTCTTTTGTTTTGAGTTTTGAAATTTGGAAGTATGAGCTTCTACATGGATTGTTTCAATTTTTTGCTTATTTTGTCGTCCCTTGATTTTCCATGACTAAGGATTAGCCTGTCCATTTTTTCTCAGAGGATTTTGTGAATTTTCCTAGGATTCACAATGAAACTACATAATGCATTGCGTTCCTTTGTTATTCAGCAATAGTCACATTATCTTGTCTTTAATTTCTTTTAGTAGTGAAGAAGGTTAGGGTTAGGGTTTAGAGTTAGGGTTTAGGGTTAGGGTCAGGGTCAGGGTTTTGGGTTAGGATCAGGGTTTAGAGTTAGGGTCAGGGTCAGGGTCACGGTCAGGGTTTAGGGTCCGGGACATGGTCAGGGTTTAGGGTTCGGGTCAGTGTCTGGTTAGGGTCAGAATAGGGGTCAGGGTCAAGAATCAAGGGTCAAAGGTTAGGGTCAAGGGTTAGGTCAAGGATCAAGGACAGAGTTAGGGTTTAGGGTTTAGGGTTTAGGGATAGGGTTAGGGTTGGGTTAGGGGTTAGGGGTTGGGGTTGGGGTTAGGGTTGGGGTTGGGGTTAGGGTTTAGGGTTAGGGTTAGGGTCAAGGGTCAGGGTTAGGGTCAAGGGTCAGGGGTCATGGTAAAGTTCTAAGGTCTAGGGTCTAGGGTCAGGGTCAGGGTCAGCGTTTAGGGTTAGGGTTAGGGTTAGGGTTAGGGTTAGGGTTAGGG
>NW_027527612.1:0-187 GCF_008692635.1 Crocuta crocuta
TATTAAAGAAGGCTCTTTGACTGTCCAGGGCCTGTCCCTTCAGGACATGTTCTTTGAATAGAGTCTCTTGGTCTCTCTTGTTGAGACTTTGGTTATTTTATTTCCCTACTCGTAGTGGTATTTGGGACTCTCCACCATGTGTACTTTGGCTTGTTTCTGTAGGTAGCCCTGGAAAAGAAAGCAGACA
>NW_027527612.1:358-508 GCF_008692635.1 Crocuta crocuta
CTAAAAGCATAAAACCAGAATTCCCAGCTACAAATAAAGAGCAGGGTGTATGCAGTGCTGATGGAAGAGCACATACAAAGAGAGAAATGTCAGGGAGGGGAGAAATGAAATTGGACAGTGACCAGGCAGAGAAACTAAGAGGCTTAATTC
>NW_027527613.1:0-422 GCF_008692635.1 Crocuta crocuta
AAATAAGAGCCCTGGGCCAGATGGCTTCCCTGGGGAATTCTATAGGCATTTAAATCGCAATTAAACCCATTCTTCTCAAGCTATTCCAAAAAATAGAAATCAAAGGAAAACTTCCAGACTCATTCTACGAAGCCAGCATCACTTTGATTCTCAAGCCAGACAGAGATCCAGCCAAAAAAGAGAACTATGGGACAATATTCTTTATGAATAACGATGCAAAAATCCTCAACAAGATACTAGCAAATCGAATTCAACAGCATATAAAAAAGAATTATCCACCATGATCAAGTGGGATTCATTCGTGGGTTGCNGCATGGAAAACTCGACAGACTCTGCCCGAAGTCCACTAGAACTGATCCATGAATTCAGTAAAATCATAGGGTACAAAATCAACTGTACAGAAATCGATTATCTTTTTATAC
>NW_027527614.1:0-350 GCF_008692635.1 Crocuta crocuta
AATGTTAGCCCATAACCTCTCAATGATTGTTAGGAAGGGTCCATTCTAAACTTACTGCAACACAGAATGGCCCACTTTCAATATGAGATGGCCACCGGACATCATGGTTTGGGCTGATCTGGTTGATAACCCACCCCCTTGGATTAAAAGTTTCTTGCCTCCACAGAAACCTGACATCCTGGCGGTGGCTGAAAAGCATCCGCCCTCCCGGGCCTTGGAGCTGCCAAAAAAGGAAACTAAACCCTCTGTGCCGCTCTACCCTTTCTTACAGGGCGGAACGGAGGAAAAATTAACTTCTCCCCCTCCTTAGGCAACCTCCTCCACAGGACCCAGCAGGAGGAACAAAGGCG
>NW_027527614.1:469-760 GCF_008692635.1 Crocuta crocuta
AGGCCCCCTTGATGATCGGGGCAACCAGCCCCACCATTACTGGCCCTTCACCACAAATAATCTGTACAATTAGAAGTCTCAAAACGCTCCGTTCTTGGAGAATCCCCGCGCCATTATTAACCCCTTAGAAACTGTTCTGTTCACTCATCAGCCACCTGGGATGATTGCCAGTAATTGTTGCAGGTTCTGTTCATGTCGGAGGCCGTGCCGGCTCCGACAGGTCCAGGAGTCCCTGAAGGATAGGCGGTGTCGGCAAAAGAGAATGAGAGAGCCCTGAGATTCTTTCTGATC
>NW_027527615.1:0-8548 GCF_008692635.1 Crocuta crocuta
GGTGTTATATGGAAATCAAGTTGACAATAAACTATTTGTAAAAAATAAATTAAGTAATTAAAAAATGTTTATTAAATTTTAAAAGAGAAAGAGAAAGACAGCATGAGCAGGGCAGTGGCAGAGAGAAGGGAAACACAGAATCTGAAGCAGACTCGAGGCTGTCAGCACAGAGCCCACCACGGTGCTCGAACTCTCAAACTGTGAGATCGTGACTTGAGCCAAAGTCTGATGCTTAAATGACTGAGCCACCCAGACTCCTGAAGACTTTTCTTTTTGGGGGGGAGGGGGTGTCTGTTTAAATATTTTCATTCATTTCATTTCTTAAATTCCATATATGAATAAAATTTCATGGTATTTGTCTTTCTCTGACTGACTTACTTCACTTAATTTTACACTATCTAGATCCATGCAAGTTATTCCAAATAGCAAAATTTAATTCCTTTTTATGACTGAGTAATTGTCCATTCTGTGTGTATATATGACATCTTCTGTTTTTTAAATTTTTTTATAGTTTATTTATTTTTGAGAAGAAAGAGGCAGAACATGAGTGGGGGAGGGAGAGAGAGAGAGGGAGACACATAATCTGAATCAGGCTCCAGGCTCTGAGCTGTCCACACAGAACCTGATGCGGGGCTTGAACTCACAAACAGTGAGTTCATGGCCTGAGCCGAAGTCGGATGCTTAACTGACTGAGCCACCCAGGCGCCCCAACATCTTCTTTATTCTTATATCTACCATGGGGTACTAGGGTTTTTTCCATAGTTTGACTATTGCAAATAATGCTGCAATAAATACGATTGCATATATATTTTGAGTTAGCGTTTTTGTATTCTTTTGGTAAATAGTGCTATCTGTGGATAGCACATAGTGGATCCTATGATGATTCTACCTGTAATTTTTAGAGTAACCCCCATGTGTTTTCCAAAGTGGCTACTCTAGTTTGATTTTCCACCAAATGTCATGCACAAGGAGAAAGTTTCTTGTTGTCTCTACATTCTCACCAATACTTGTTTCTTGTTTATTTCTTGATTCTATACATTCTGAGAGGTGTGAGGTTCTATCTCACTGTGTTTTTTATTTACATCTCCCTGATGATGAGTGATGTTGAGCATCTTTTAATGTGTATTTTGGCATCTGGATGTCTTCCTTGAGAAATGTCTATTCATGTCGTCTGCCAAATTTTATTAGATTATCTGTTTCTTTAGCATCGAGTTGTTTAAATTCTTTACATATATTGGATACTGACCCTTTATCACATATGCCATTTGTAAATATCTTCTTCCATTTCAGTGCATTGTCTTTTAGTATTATTTATTGTTTCCTTCAATGTGCAGAAGCTTTTTATTTTGATGAGGTCTCAATAGTTCATTTTTGCTTTTGTTTCCCTTGTCCTAAGAAACATATATTGAAAAATGTTGTCAGAGCTTATTTTAGAGAAACTCTATATGCTTTCCTATAGAATTTAAATAGTTACAGGTCCTACATTTAGGTCCTTAATCCATTTTGAGTTTATTTCTATATGTGGTATAAGTAAGTGGTACAGTTTCATTTTTGCATATAACTCCTCAGATTCCCCCACATTTGCTGAAGAGACTCTCTTTATCCCACTGCATAGTTTTGCCTCCTTTGTTGAAGATTAACTGACCATATAATAGTCAGTTTATTTCTGGGCTCTTTATTCTGTTCCATTCATTTATATGTATATTTTTGTGAAATATTATACATCTTTTTTACTACAGATTTATAGTATCTGGAAAATACATATTTGTAGATCTTGAAATCTGGATTGTGAAACTTCCAAGTTTTTACCTTCGTTTTCAAGTTTGCATTGCCTATGTCAGGTTTTTTGGGGCTCCGTATAGATTTTAGAATTTTTTTCCAGTTCTGTGGAAATGCTCTAGGTACTAAAATAGAGATTGCATTAAGTCTATAGATTGATTGGGGTAGTAAGAACATTTTAATAATATTTGTTTTTACAATCCATTAGCTTGAAATAGCTTCATTTTCTCTGTGTCTTCAATTTCTATTTATCAAAGTTTTGTATTTTTCAGAGTACAGGTTTTCCATTTATTGGTTTAAATTTCTTCCTAGGTATTTTAATATTCTTGGTCCAACTTTAAATTATATTGTTTACTTAATTTGTCTTTCTGATATTTCATTACTAGTTTATACAAATACAACACATTTATGTACCTTGATTTTTATCCTGAGATTTTATTGAATTCACTTATCAGTTCTAGTCTTTAGGGTTATCTATATATAGTATCATGTCATCTATAAATACTAAAAGTTTTATTTATTCCTTATGAATTGTGAAGACTTTTTTTTTCTTTTTTTTTGTCTGATTGCTGTGGCTACAAATTCTAGTACTGAGTTGAATAAAAATGGTGAGAGTGCCTATCCTTGTCTTGTTTCTAAACTTAAGGGAAAAGCTCTTAGTTTTGCAACATTAAGTATGATGCTTGCTGTGAGTTTTTCATTATGTGGCCTTTATTATGTTGAGACATGCTCTCCCAAACTTATTTTGTTGAGGGTTTTTATCAAGAATGGATGTTGTGCTTTGACAAATTCTTTCTCTATGTCTATTGAAATGATCATATGGTTTCTATCCTCTTTCTGGTTGATGATATGTATCACATTGATTTGATAAACCTCCCTTGCATCCTAGGAATAACCCCCAGTCAATCGTGATGAATGATGTTGTTTGATGTACTTAGATTCTATTTCTAAGATTTTGTCAAGGATATTTCCATTTATGTTTACCAGAGATGTTGGCCTGTAGTTGTCTTTCTTTGCAGTGTCATTATCTCGTTCTGGTGTCAGGGTAATGCTGACCTCATAAAATGTTTTTGGAGCCTTTTATTACTCTTCTATTTTTGAAATAGTTTGTGAAGAATAGGTATTAACTCTTTAACAAACAATTGGGAGAATTCATCTGTGNTTTTAATTTCTATTTTGAATTAAAGATTTTAACTTTCTTTTTTTGTTGTTTTACTTTTTTATTATTGACATAAGGATAACACCGTTCTTTTTACTGAAAGCATCCAGTTTCTTCATCATACTATTTCTTTTTTTAATATTAGTCCATTAAACTTTATTTTTTCATTTTCTTTTCTTTTTGGTTACAAATAGTTTATTGTCAAAAAGGTTTCCATATAACACCCAGTGCTCAGCCTCACAAGTGCCCCCCTCCATGCCCATCTCTCCCCCGCCCCCTCCCACACCCATCAGTCCTCAGTTTGTTCTCAGTATTCAAGAGTCTCTCATGGTTTGCCTCTCTCCNGGAGAAGCTTTTAATCTTGATGAGGTCCCAATAGTTTATTTTTGCTTGTCAGGAGTTTTTTGTTTTGTTTTGTTTTGGTTTGTTTTGTTTTTTCCTGTTCTGATTCATTGTTGGTAATCAGTCTGTTCAAATGTTCTCTTTTCTTCTTTTTAAGTTTTGGTTGACAAAAATATATCCATTTTTTCTTGGTCACAAAATATGTTGGCTTATAATGTTTCATAATATTATCTTATAAATCCTTTTAATTTCTGTCATTTCAATTGTTATTTCTACTCTTTCTTTTTTTATTTTGTTTATTTGAGGTTTTCCCTCTCTCTCTCTCTCTGCTTCTTTCCCTCTCCCTCTCTCGATTACCCTGGATGAAGGTTTATCAATTTTGTTGATCTTTTAAAAGAACCAGACCCCATTTTCTTTAACCTGTTCTATTGTGGGGAATTTTTGTTTGTTTGTTTTTGTTTTTTATTTTCCATTTTACTCATTCCCGCTCCACTCTTTAATATTTCATTTGTTTTATTGTTTTTGACTTTTGTTTCTTCTTTTTCTAGCTCCTGTAGGCGTAAGATTAGGTTGTTTATTTCAGATTTACCTTGCTTATTGTGATAGTCCTGAATTGCTATAAAATTGCCTATTAGAACCACTTTTGCTTAATCATGAACATTTCAGTTCATTGTATTTTCATTTTCATTGGTCTCCATGTACTTTTTGATTTTCTCTTTGAGGACTTCCGTGACCAGATCATTGTTTAGTAGCATTTTCCTTTATATCCAGGTAATTTCGTATTTTTAAAGTGTCTATTTAAATTCCAGTTACTTAACATGCAATATAATATTAGTTTCAAGTGTATATTATAGTCATTCAACACCTCCATACAACACCGAATGCTCATCACAAATGCACACCTTGTTTTTTAATGTTTTTTATTTATTTCTAGGAGACAGAGAGACACACACACAGCGTGAGCAGGGGAGGGTCAGAGAGAGAGGGAGTCACAGACTGGAACAGGCTCCAGGCTCTGAGCTGGCAGTCAGCCCAGAGTCCAACGCGGGGCTCGAACCCACGAACCGTGAGATCATGACCTAAGCGAAAGTCAGACGTTTAACCGACTAAGCCACCCAGGCGCCCCACAAATGCACACCTTAATCACCCGTATGATGCAACCTTCCACACACTTCCCTTGTAATAACCATCAATTTGTTCCCTATAGTTAACAGCCTTTTCTTGGTCTTCCTCTTTCTCTTTTATTCCCTTTTCTAGTTTCCTATTTTGTTTTGTTTCTTAAATTCTACATATGATTGACATCATATGGCATTTGTCTTTCTTTGAATGATGTATTTTGTTTACCTTAATAATCTCTAGCTCCACCCATGTTGTGGCATATGTCAGGATTTCACTCTTTATTATGGCTGAGTAATTCTTATGGCATATTCTTTATGCATTCATCAGCCAATGGACGCTTGAGGCTGTTTTCATAATTTGACTATTATATATAATGCTGCTATAAGCATGAGGGTCATGTATCCTTTTGAATTAGTATTTTTTTTTTATTCCTTGGTAAATACTTAGTACTTAGTAGTGCTAACTATTTTGTTGAGGATTTTGATCATGAATGAGTGATGTATTTCTCAAACGTTTTTTCTGCAGGTTTTGAAAGGATTGGTTCTTATCCTATTTTTTTATTAATGTGGTGTATCACGTTTATTGAGTCACAATACTTGTAACCAAGGAATAAATCCCATTTGATCATGGGGAATGATTTCGTTAATGTATCATTGGATTAAGTTTCCAAATATTGATAGTTTTTGCATCTATGTTCATCAGGGATATTAGCCTGTAGTTATCTTTCTCAGCAATGTCTTTATTTGGTTTTCATATCAGGGTACTCATAGCGTCATAAAATGAATTTGGATTTATTCCCCTTTCCATTTTGTTAGGTTTATTTATTTATTTGAGAGAGAGAGAAAGAGACAGAGAGAGAGGGGGGCAGAGAGATAGAGAGGGCAAGGAAGGGGCAAAGAGAAGGAGAGACAGAATCACAAGTAGCCTTCACATCATCAGTTGAGAACCCGATGTGAGGCTTGAACTGAACTGAGATCAAGAGTCGATGCTTAACTGTCTGCGCCACCCAGGCACCCCATTTTTTTGATGATTTGAGAAAGCTAAGTATTAGCTCTTTTTTTTTGCATTATTTATTATTTATTTATTTATTTATTTATTTATTTTACAAATTGCTTTTTGTCNATTTCTCCTCTCTCATTTATGGTTTTATTTATTTGAGTTATTTCTCTTTTTTTCTTGATAAATCTGGCTAAAGGTTTATCAATTTTATTCATTTTTCCCAAAGAACCAGCTCCTGGTTTCCTTGATCTGTTTTATTGTGGTTTTTTTTTTTGTTCTTTATCATTTATTTCTACCCTAATGTTTATTATTTTCTTCCTTTTGATATTTTTAGGTTTTGTTTATTGTTCTTTTTCTAGTTCCTTTGGTACAAGGTTAGGCTGTTTATTTTGTTTATTTTTTTCTTCTTCTTGAGTAAGCCTGTATTGCTATGAACTTCTGTTTTAAAACCACTTTTGCTGCTTCTTAGAAGTTTTGAGTATTGGATTTTCATTTTACTTTGTTTCCATGTAATTTTTTGTTTGTCAGTTTATTTCTTGTTTGATCCATTCATTGTTTAGTAGCATGTTATTTAATAACCTCCATTTATTTGTGTGTCTTTTATTTTTTATGTTTTATTTATTTTTGAGAGAGAGAGAGAGAGAGAGAGAGAGAATGCAAGGGAGGGACAGAGAGAGAGGGAGACACAGAATCTGAAGACAGGCTCCAGGATCTAAGCTAGCTGTCAGCACAGAGCCCGATGCGGGACTCGAACCCACACACTGTGAGATCATTACCTGAGCTGAATTCGGGCGCTTAACCACTGAGCCACCCAGGAACCCTCATTTATTTGATTTTTAAGATTTTTATTTTTAAGTAATCTCTATACCCAATGTGGGGCTCAAAATTAGAATCTCCAAATCAATAGTTGCATGATCCACCATCTGAGCCACCCAGGTACCCTTAACCTTCATGTATTTGTGGACTTTCCAGATTTTTTCTTGTCACCTACTGCTAGTTTCTTAACATTGTGATTAAAAAATATGCATGTTATGGTTTTGTTATTGAATTTGCTGAGTTTTATTTCTGGACTTTTATACAATCTATCCTGTAATGTGTTCTGTGAGTTTGAAAAAAATGTATATTCTGCTGTTGGAGGATGGAATATTCTGAATATATCTTTTAAATACATCTGTTACAGTATATCTTTCAAGCCACTCTTTTCTTGTTGATTTTCTGTTTAGATGATCTATTCATTAAATTAAGTGGGATGTTAAAGTCCCATTCTGTTATTATATTATTATTGTTTACTTCCTTTATGTTTGAGCAGGGTGTGGAATTTCGACCCTGTGTTGGGGCTATAGAAGTGAGCACTGGTAGCTGTGCACCTGGAAACTGAGTGTGGCATGAATTGGGCTGGGATGCTGCAGCTCATTGTGGTGGGTCAGATGTTGGTGGCACACAGTTGTGCACCAAGAGTCTGGGAGAAGTGCATGTGAAGCTTTACAAAATTTGTCCTGAGCCCAAGTCCTAGGCTAGCAGTCTTCGAGTGGGTGAATCCTTAGGAGAACTCTTGGGTGTGGCATATACGTAGCAGGTTAGGTAGAAAATCTCTGTACAGCGTTGCCTTTTATAAGTCTCTGTGTATATGCTAAGGAGGGAAGCATAGGAAAATGGTGACTGCTAGCTCCTTTGTTTTCAGAGAAATACCCCAACAGGGTCTAAAATCAGTGTGAAGATTCCATACAAATTTTAGGATAGTTTGTTCTAGTTTTGAGAAGAAAGCTGGTGCAATTTTTGGTTGCATCGAATGTGTGGATTGCTTTGGGTACTAATGCCATTTTAACTACATTTATTCTACCAATCCATGAGCATGGAATTTTTTCCATTTCTTTCTATCTTCTTCAATTTCCTTCATAAGTTTTCTATAGTTTTCATCATACAGATATCTTATATCTTTGGTTAGGTTTATTCCTAGGTATTTTATAGCAAAAGTAATATTGAAGAAGAAAACCAAAATGGGAGGCATCACCACCCCAGACTTTAGCCTCTACTACAAAGCTGAAATCATCACGACAGTATGGTATTGGCACAAAAAGAGAAACATAGACCAATGGAATAGAATAGAGAACTCAGGGGCACCTGGGTGGCTCAGTCGGTTAGGCGTCCGACTTCGGCTCAGGTCATGATCTCCCGGTTTATGGGTTTGAGCCCCACGTCTGGCTCTGTGCTGACCGCTCAGAGCTTGGAGCCTGTTTCAGATTCTGTGTGTCTCTCTCTCTGCCCCTCCCCAGCTCGTGCTCTCTCTCTCTCTGTCTCAAATGTAAATAAACGTTAAAAAAATAAATAAAAAAAAAGAATAGAGAACTCAGAATTGGACCCACAAATGTTTGGCCAACTAATCTTTAACAAAGCAGGAAAGAGTATCCAATGGAAAAAAGGCAGCCTCTTTAACAGATGGTGCTGGGAGAAGTGGACNCCAGTCAGAGTGGTTAAAATGAGCAAATCAGGAGACTATAGATGCTGGCAAGGAGGTGGAGAAACGGGCACCCTCCTACACTATTGGTGGGAATGTAAACTGGGGTAGCACCTCTGGAAAATAGTGTGGTGATTCCTCAAAAAATTAACAGTAGAACTCCCCTATGACCCAGCAATAGCTCTGTAGGGAATTCACCCAAGGGATACAGGAGTGCTGATGTAGCCCAGTGTTCATAGAGGCACTCTCAACAGTAGCCAAAACATGGAAAGAGCCTAAGTGTCCATCAACGGATGAATGGATCAAGAAGATGTGGTTTATCTATACGATGGAATACTACACGGCAATGTGGAAGAATGAAATCTGGCCATGTGTAGCTACATGGATGGACCTTGAGGGTGTTATGCTGAGTGAAATAACTCAGGCAGAGAAAGACAAATACCATATGTTTGTTTGTTTTTCATCTCTCATCCCTGAAATGCAACCAGATCAACAGCAATCCATCTTGCACACCCAGAAAACTGGTTTGAGGTTGAAGACAACAACCTGCACAACCTGACCCACAGAGTTTGGCAGGTGCATGATGTGAAGAGGTGAACTGGGGGAGATAGAAGCTGTGGAGGGCAGAGAACTGTTTTTGGCTTGTACAGCGAGGACAGAGATGGGGGTCTTTTGTGGAATTAAATAAAGACTTT
>NW_027527615.1:8971-16254 GCF_008692635.1 Crocuta crocuta
GGGGGTCTTTTGTGGAATTAAAAAAAGACTGTTTATGCCAATGGTGTTTTTTCTGTATTTCTAACCCTTTATTCCAATTATTTCCCCAGAACTAACTTATCTTGCCAGGTCAGGTTGTGACCTCAGATATTCCAAGAGTATAAGAATGTCAATAAAGAGATATTTTCTCTTTCTGGAGAAAAGGAAGAATCCTCCAATTTGAAAAGAGTAGGTCTTGTAAATTGCCATGAATGTATAAATTTTAACATATATATTTCATACTAACATGTTCTCACAGCTGTCCATTTGTTATTTTTCTTTCTGCTCTTTTTAGTTCTAATACATATGGTGGAACGAAGCATTTAAGTGCCTATGATCCAATGAACCTCTCTATCGATTGCTAATTTCCCTGTGACTAAAAGGGGGAATGGAAGCAACAGAAGAAGCAGGTAAGGGATGAGGTCACAAAAAGGGCAGTGCTGTGGATATTGAAACCAAAAATCTGAATTTTTAAACAGTAGGATTGTCTGGAATGCTCACCATCTTTTGGAGATAGAAAGGTTCAGTAAGTGTATTTCAGTAAAGGCCACAAGGGCCCAATTTGTATTATATTAATTTGAATGAATAAACTATGTCTAAATTCATATAATCTGGAATAGTTTTAAGAAGTGTACGCACGGGGCGCCTGGGTGGCTTAGTCGGTTAAGCGTCCAACTTTCACCTAGGTCATGATCTCGCGGTTCGTGGGTTCGAGCCCCGCGTCGGGCTCTGTACTGACTTCCAGCTCAGAGCCTGGAGCCTGTTTCAGTCTGTGACTCCCTCTCTCTCTGACCCTCTCCTGCTCACGCTGTATCTCTCTCTCTCTCTCTCTCTCCTAGAAATAAATAAAACATTAAAAAAAAAGAAGTGTACACATTAAGAACTTGTGAAGATGAAAAATTTCTGCAAACTTCTCTGTTCATAAACCTACCCACTTGAAACATTTTTGGGGAGCACCTATGGAGAATCTCAAAGCTAAGATAAAATTGCAGGTTCCTTAAGAGCCTAATTAGTCACTTAGAACTGACAGTACGTTCAGCTCATTTGGTTCTATTTATTACTAGGAAAAGAGCTAAAAGGAGACAGATAGCAAAACCTGGCTTCCTTTGATTAGTCTGACTCTTCTGCATTACATAGCTCTTTTCTCCAGGTAGATCAAAACCACCTGAGCCATTTAGTGTCTGGAAATGTGAGTCATTGAGGCTTGAATGTCCCTTCCAAATATATAAGGCAGTGTGGTACAGAGAAAATATCATAAACTTTGAAAATAGACAGTCATGTGTTTTTCCTTTGGCTCTGACAAGTATTGGTGGTACAACCTTAGACAAGTGGTTTAACTGAGGCTTGATTCTATTATTTAAATAGAAATACTTCAGCTCTATGTTAATGGTAAATATCAGTAAACATTGTGTTCTCATAATAATGCATGTAGTGGATCTTTCTCCTACATGTTCTTCATTTATGAACTCTATGATATTCCATATATTTTCATTTCTCAATTTTCAATTTCTAAAATATCCTCATCAATTCACTATAATTTTGTGTTTTCCATCATAGGTTTTGTGGCTTTAATCTTCTTGATTTTTTAAAAATTTCTTGTTCCTTGCCAGTTTGCTTTTATTTTTCATCTATATTCTGATAATCTTTTAAGTGCATTTTGGGGGCTAATTTTTTTAGGGTGACTATGATATCTATAGTCTCTTTCAGATTTTAAGGCATAGTTTGTCAAGATTCTTGCACTTTCTTGGGCAATTTCTTTTGCAGTGTATGGTCTCTTATGTTTCTTCTTATGCTTCTTTCCACTAATACACTTGCAGTTTGCATGAAAATATTCTGTATCTCTTTTATCCTACCCATGTCTTTAGATTTAATCACTCAAATAAACAATATTTATATATAATTTTCAGGATGATAAAAAACTATGTTGGAAAACATTTGTGTTCCTTCTTCAAGGTCCAAAAACACATGATGCTTAATGGCAACAACAGGGTCAGTTTTTTACTCATCATTTTATTCTCAGCCTCTATCATAGTGCTTGGTGTGAAGTAGATACTCTATACATAGTTTTGAATAAATGAGCAAGTGACTATATCAGTGCTCATAATGCNTTTTTCAGTTTGCTTTTATTTTATTCAATGGCTTTCCAAGAAGAAAGTGTTGTAGAAATGTCTTTATTTGTCCATCTTTAACCAGAAGTTTCCTCCATCCTTTAGAGATAAAAAAAATTATAATTTATTAGGTGCTATTTGTATATATCATCACTTATTACATTTATAAGACTTCAATTAGATATTATCATTAGAAAAATTGCATTAAAGAGGCTGAGACTTGCTAAATGTTGCAGTATTAGTAAGCTCTGAAACCAGAATGCAAACACACATTTTCCTCCCAAACGTTCAGTTTACAGTTCTGCCTACTAAGCGATGTCTACGCTACCTTTTTCACTAAACCATATGGAACAGCATACAAAGAATATAGATATGAGAAAGACACTTAATGTTTCCCTCTAGAAACCTGAAATCATGTAATCAGTTTGAAAAAATCAACAGCAATGTCAAGCATAAATTCAGCTGTAAAATAGTAAGTGCTAAATGACATGTGAATTCTGCAGAGAAGAAAATCACTTCTAACCTACCTAGTAAAGACTTCCTTAAATAGATAGAATGCTTAAACTAAAACTTAATAGCAAAGAAAATGACAGGGTCAAACACAATATACTCAGTCACCTTAAATTTACACAAAAACAGTGAAAAAAATATAGCTCTTTTTTGGGGTGGGGGAAAATTGTGAGATAAAACACATGAATGTAATTATGTGTTTTCTAAGTATGTGTGTATGTGAAACATTACAGCATTTAAACTAAAAATATTAAGAAAATTTGCACAGTTATGGCAAGAAGGCAATGAAGGTTCAATGCCAGAAGTAACTGTCAATACAGATGTAATGGAATCTTGGATATCTTCTATTGTTTCAGTGATTTTTTTTCAATCTTGTATATTGTCTGAATTTGGACACGGCATATAAGTTTGTCTGAGTGTTCACTCTGTCTGGATCTTGAAGCTTTAAGATTCTATTTTCCTCAGAATATTAAACTGAGATCACAGAATAAAAGAAAATACACCTATTAAGAAATCAGTTTGATAAGCTAAAATTTTGTGTCAGTTAAGTGGGACACAAATCCTAGTCATATACCATGGACTGTGAGATGACCCGAGGTTATTAATATCTCTGATTCTTGGCTTCCTCATCTGTTCAACAATAATGTCTATCTCTAAGTTTCATTGTGAATGAGATAATTAATAAGAAAATATTTACAAACACATAGAACAATGGAATAGAATAGAGAACCAAGAATATGACTCACAAATGTATGGCCAATTAATCTTTGACAAAGCAGAAAAGAGTATCCAAAGGAAAAAGACAGCCTCTTTAATAGATGCTACTGGGAGAACTGTACAGGAACATACAGAAGAATGAAACTAGATCATTTTCTCACACCATACACAAAAATAAACTCAGCATGGATAAAGGACCTGAACGTGAGNCAAAAAAAAAAGAGAAATAAATAAAACATTAAAAAAAAAGAAAAAAAGAAAATACCAATACAGTTTCCACAGAGCTAGAACAAACCATTCCAAAATTTGTATGGAATCACAAAAGATCCCAAATAGGGAAAGCACACTTGAGGTGGGGGAAGGCTGGAAAAGCACATTTGGGGGGAAAAATACCAACTAAGGCAATAGATATCACAATTCTGGATTTTGAGTTCTATTTCAAAGCACTAGGTGTAAAAGCAAAATGGTGCTGGTGCAAAAATAGACACATGGATCAATAGAACAGAATAGAAAACTTGGAAATCGGGGAGGGAGAAAGGATGACAGAGAAGTAGGGCAGTCTGCATATTCTGCTCTCCACCATCAGTCAAACAGAGAAGACCTGAAGCCGAAGGACACTGAACCGCAGGAGTTTCAGAGAAAAAGAGACAGAGTTCACTAAGAAGACAGCCTCATAGGTGCGTGAGTCTGAACTGGGGAAGATAAAAACGGGCTGGGACCCTGAGAGAATGAGGGACCGGAGGGAACCCCCAAAGTGCAGAGCCGTGGAAAGTTGAGGGGAAGAGAAAGAGCAGCTGAAATTATTCATAGAACTGTCCCTGGAAGTGCGCCTGGGTGGCTCAGTCGGTTCAGGATCCGACTTCGGCTCAGGGCATGATCTCACGGTTCGTGAGTTCGAGCTCCGCATCGGGCTCTGTGCTGACAGCTAGCTCAGAATCTGGAGTCTATCTTCGGATTCTGTGTCTCCCTCTCTCTCTGACCTTCCCCTGCTCACACTGTTCTCTCTCTTTCTCTGAAATAAATAAAAACTTAAAAAAAAAGAAAAGGAACTGACCCTGGAGAAGAGAAAAACCTTGGCTCTGGGTAGAGAGTGAACCTATTTCCAACTGTGGTGCTGAATTTGGGCTGGGTGCCCCAGTCCCAGGTAGCTGCAGGAGAAATTAACCCTCTGCTCTCCCTGCTCAATACCCAGCTGTGAAGTAGCCTGGCCTGTGGTATTATATTTTGGGTAGTATCAATAAAGCACGTGGATTAAGACCTGGAAATGAGGCGGGGCTTGGGACATAGAACATGGCCCACTTTGGCTATACTACACAGGGCAATTAGACCAAAAAGTGTGATTGGCAACACTTGGTTTGAGAAGGGAGTGGGGTGCCCCCATTTTCTCCCCACAACCACCAAGGTGGGACTTCAGGAAATGGTGTAACAAACCATACCCATCCACGTTAGAGTGCTGCTTTTTTTTTTCCCCCAGAGCCCGGTGCAAGACCAACATGGATGCACTGCGTGATTAATTCTAGATCTATTCTTTCTATTCAGATATATTTTCCCATCTCATTCGTATCCGTCCCCTCTGCTTGACTGGGCACTCTTGTCATTGGTATGCTTAAACAGTCACATTTAATCCATTCTCTAGTTGTATCTTCTACACCTCCACCACCACTACTTTCTATCACTCTCTCTCTGAAGTAATCTGACTTTAATACTTTCTCTGAGTAAAATTATCTTGGTTTCTTTCTCCTCAGCTCCTACCATATTCTCCTCTTTCTCTCTCTAAATTAAGCCTCTCTGCCTGGTCATTGTACATTATCTCTTTCTCCCTCCAACCTCCATCATTTCTCTCTTTGTATATGCTCTTCTATCAGCACTGTATACACCCTGCTCTTCATTTCTAGCTGGAAATTCTGGTTTTATGCCTTTAGACTATCCTTTGTGTTTTTTTTTTCTATTCTTTTCTTTTTTCTTTGTCTTTTTCCCTTTAGGTTTGCTTATTTCTTGGATCTGGCTGTGTGTTTGCATGCCTTTTTTCCCAGTGTGTTTGTCTGTCTGTTTGCCCTTCCAGAGCCAACTCAAGAAACAAGCCAAAGTACACATGATGGAGAGTCCCAAATACCACAATGAGTAGGGAAATAAAATAACCAATGTCACAACAAGAGAGACGAAGAGACACCATTCAAAGAACGGTTCCTGAATGGACAGGCCCTGGACAAAGAGCCTTCTTTAATACAGCAGTACTCACAGGTGCAGAGGACATAACAAGCTTTTAAAACTAACAAGAGATAAAAAGCTGTTCAAAATGATGAAAGGGAAGAACTCTCCTCTAAGGAAAATCCAGGAAGAAATGAAAGCTAAGGAACTGCTCAAAGCAGATATAAACTACATAAACAAACAAGAATTTAGGAAAATAGTCATAAAATTAATCACTGGGCTTGAAAAGGGCTTCGAACACAACAGAGAAGCTATTGCTACAAAGACTATGGAGCTTAAAAATAATTGTGATGAATTAAAACCTAATATAATTAAGGTACATAATAAAATGGAGGCGTCCAATGAAGAGGTAGAGAGGAGAATAGGTGAATTTTAACACATAATTATAGAAAAAGAGGAAGCCGAGAAAAAGAGAGATAAACTGATGCAGGAACACGCAAGGAGAGTTCGAGAACTGTGTTGATATAATCAAACAGAACAATATTATTATCATGGGAATTCCACAAGAGGAAGAGGGAGGGAAAGGAGCTGAGGGGATACTTGAACAAATTATAGCTGAGAACTTCCACAATCTGGGCAAGGAAACAGGCATTGAAATCCAAGAGGCACAGAAAACTACCCTCAGATGTAACTTGAATGATCTTCTGCATGACATATCATAGTGAAACTGGAAAAAATATACGGACAAAGAGAATTCTGAAAGCAGCTAGGGAGAAAACGGAACTAACATGCAAGGGGAGACCTATAAAAGTAGTTACAGACCTATCTACTGGTCTGTCGTACCAGTAGATACAGACCTATCTACTTCCTAGGCAGTCCCGGGAAGGAATTGCAGGAAATTTTCAATGTGATGAACAGAAAAAATATGCAGCCAAGAATCCTCTATTCAGCAAGCCAGTCAANAATCCTACAGAGAACACAATGACTCTAAACTATATTTTTCAATAATAACATGCAATGTAAATGGACTAAATGCTCCAATCAAAAGACATAGGGGAATTGAATGGATAAAAAAGCAAAATCCGTCTATTTGCTGTGTACAAGAGACTCATTGTAGACCTAAGTACACGTTCAGATTATAAGTAAGGGGATGGAAAAATATCTATCATGCTACAGGAAGTTAAAAAAAAAAAGCTGGAGTAGCCATACTTATATCAGAAAAACTGGACTTTAAATTAAAGACAGTAAAAAGTGATGAAGGGATTCACGGGGGCAAGATGGCGGAGAAGTAGGGAGCTCCGTACCTGCACTCTCGCCCAGGCATCACACGGAAAAGATCTGAAGCCATAGGAAACCATACCACACCCAAGAGATTGGGAGAGAAAGGACGCAGATTCCACTGAGAAAGACTTCTAACATGAGTGCGAACTGGGGAAGTAAAAATCAGGCCTGGATTGGAGACTGGAGAGACGGGCCACCCCCTCTATGGGGAGTGAGAGGGGAAAAAAGAGAGTCCAAAACAGAAAAACCTCTGCTCGGGGGAAAAACCTCCGCTCGGGGTGTAGAAAATCTTTGCGCACAAAATACTTGCACATCAGGCCCCTCCACGCTCCAAGTCGCCCATGAGGGGCTGCTCTCGCGATTTGCTTCTTTGTGCTGGACCCTGGCTGGCTGGGAGAGGTTGCGCGCCTGCAGCCAATACCCTCGAGGCGGGCTTGGACCCCTAAGGAGGCGCGTAGGCACCAGTGTCCGTGCTCCTAGCTGGCTGGAACTCTAGAGGGA
>NW_027527616.1:0-530 GCF_008692635.1 Crocuta crocuta
TGTTTCTTTAGTGATTTTCTGTTTAGTTGATCTATCCATTGCTGTTAGTGGGGTATTAAAGTCCCCTGCTGTTAGCACATTCTTATCCATAATATTGTTTCTGTTTGTCATTAATTGTTTTATATATTTAGGTGCCTTCATGTTTGGTGCATTGACATTTATAATTGTTAGCTCGTCCTGATGGATACCCTGTAATTACTATATATTGCCCTCCTTCATCCCTTGTTCCTGCCTTTACTTTAAAGTCCATTTTGTCTGATGTATGTATAGCTACTACAGCTTTCTTTTGACTNCAGTAGCATGATAGATATTTCTCCATCCCCTTACTTTCAATCTAAAGGTGTCCTCAGGTCTCAAATGAGTTTCTCGTAGACAGCAAATAGATGGATTTTTTTTTAATCCATTCTGCTACCCCACGTCTTTTGATTGGGGCTTTTAGCCCATTTACATTCAGTGTTATTATTCAAATATATGAGTTTAGAGTTATTGTGTCCTTTGTAGGATTCATGCTTGTGGTGGTGTCTCTGGTA
>NW_027527617.1:0-213 GCF_008692635.1 Crocuta crocuta
AGTAAAGGCTAAAGTCTGGGATCGTGATGCCTCCCGTTTTGGTTTTTTTCTTCAATATTACTTTAGCTATTCAGGATCTTTTGTGGTTCCATACAAATTTTAGGATAGTTTGTTCTAGTTTTCAGAACAATGCTGGTGCAATTTTGATTGGGATTGCGTTGAATATGTAGATTGCTTTGGGTAGTAATGACATTTTAACAATATTTATTCTTC
>NW_027527617.1:348-518 GCF_008692635.1 Crocuta crocuta
TTTGTGCAATTGTGAATGGGATCAGTTTCTTGATTTCTCTTTCTGTTGCTTCACTGTTGGTGTATAAAAATGCAACCAATTTCAGTACATTGATTTTGTACCCAACAACTTTGCTGAGTTCATGGATCAGTTCTAGTAGGCATCTGGTGGAGTCTGCTGTAAGTGGAGTA
>NW_027527618.1:0-499 GCF_008692635.1 Crocuta crocuta
CTATTGCTTCTAGCTGCTCAGTGGCACAGGGGTAGCAGGAGACTACTCATAGTCTCAACAACAGATAGTTGTTGAGGTTATTCATACAAGTATGGTTGAAATGATGAACTCTGAGGACTAGATATCATAGAAAAGAACTTTAAAAGAAAAATGGACAGGAAGGATTGGTTTGAAGGAATTGATGATATAAAAAACAAGAAATAAGGGGCACCTGGGAGTCTCTGTCAGTTAAGCATTTGACTTTAGCTCAGGTCATCATCTCGTGGTTGGTGGGTTCGCCCCCCTGCCAAGCTCTGTGCTGACAGCTCAGACCCTGGTACCTGACTGGATTGTGTGTNTGACTGGATTGTGTGTGTGTGTGTGTGTGTGCGCGCGCGCACGCGTGCGTGTGTCTCTTTCTCTGCCTCTCCCCTACTCATGCTCTTTCTCTCTTTCTCTACCTCTCTCTCTCAAAAATAAACATTAAACGATATATTAAATATTTAAAAAAGGAAACATG
>NW_027527619.1:0-635 GCF_008692635.1 Crocuta crocuta
AAATCCATCTATTTGCTGTCTACAAGAAACTCATTTCAGACTGGAAGACACCTTTAGATTGAAAGTAAGGGGATGTAGAAATATCTATCATGCCAATGGAAGTAAAAATAAAAAAAGCTGGAGTAGCCATACTCATATCAGACACATTGGACTTTAAAGTAAAAACAGGAACAAGGGAGGAAGAAGGGCATCATATAGTAATTACAGGGTCTATCCATCAGGAAGAGCTAACAATTATAAATGTCTATGCACCGAATACAGAAGCACCCAAATACATAAAACAATCACAAACAGAAACAAACCTATGGATAAGATTGTGCTAATAGCAGGGGACTTTAATACTTCACTTACAGCAATGGATAGATCAACTAGACAGAAAATCATTAAAGAAACAATGGACTTGAATGACACATTGGACCAGATGNAATGAAAATACAACTATCCAAAATCTTTGGAATGCGGCAAAGGCAGTCATAAGAGGAAAGTACATTGCACTCAAGCCTATTTCAAGAAACTGGAAAAAGCACAAATACAAAATCTAACAGCGCACTTAAAGGAACTAGAAGGAGTGCAACAAGAGCACCTCAAAGCCAATAGAAGAGAAATAATAAAAATCAGGGCAGAAATAAACAATA
>NW_027527620.1:0-531 GCF_008692635.1 Crocuta crocuta
CAGGCTTGTATTTCATATAATGGAAACAATAAATATTATCATCTCATTCCTTAGATTTACGTTCACTCCTTCAATTGATAACCTTTGTCTTTGAAGGACCTGACCTGGAAGCTGGTATCCAGAAATTGCCTCTGCCAAAGACCGAGGATATTAGTGAAGATGACACGGACGTGAAGGGGGCAGATTTCCCAACTCTGGAGCCCGTGAAAATGCCTGAAGCAGGTATGTGATCCATTGGGAATGTGAAGTATGCAAGCCTTTTCCTGAATATTATAGTTTTCATTATGTAGATGTGACTTTACCGGTAGATACTTTAATAACAGACTTTACACTGAAAGGTNGAAAGGTACTTTCACAAGTAGTTCAGACCCTAACTTCCTGACTGCCTGACTCATACCCTATGAGATACAGAATTAAATTGGGTCCAAGCCTTATTAAATTATAAAATAGGAAAGCATTTGCTTTTTGATAAAGTGTAAATACTGGGGCGCCTGGGTGGCTCAGTCAGTGAAGCATGTGACTCTTGATTTG
>NW_027527621.1:0-624 GCF_008692635.1 Crocuta crocuta
CTATCCAGCAATCCTGCCATTCAGAATAGAAGGAGAGATAAAAGTTTTCCCAAATAAATGAAAATTGAAAGAATTCATCACCAGTAAACCAGCCCTACAAGAAATCCAAATGGGGACTCTATGAGGGAAATGTTGCAAGGAACACAATGTACCAGAGACATCACTACAAGCATGAATCCTACAGAGAACACAATGATTCTAAACCCATATTTTTCAATAATAACACTGAATGTAAATAGATAAATGCTCCAATCAAAAGACAAAGGGTATCAGAATGGATAAAAATACAAGATCCATCTATTTGCTTTCTGCAAGAGACTCATTTTAGACCTGAGGACACCTTCAGATTGAAAGTAAGCGAATGGAGAAATACCATGCTACTAGAAGTCAAAAGAAAGCTGCAGTAGCCATACTTATATCAGACAAACTGGACTTTAAAGTAAAGGCAGTAACATGGGATGAAGAANCACATTATATAATAATTAAAGGGTCTATCCATCAGGAAGAGCTAACAATTATAAATGTCTATGCACCAAATATGAAAGCACCCAAATGCATAAAACAATTAATCACAAACAAAAACAATTTTATGGATAAGAATGTGCTAATAGCAGGGGACTTTAA
>NW_027527622.1:0-8758 GCF_008692635.1 Crocuta crocuta
ATCTTTTCTGTGTGATGTATGGGCGCGAGTGCAAGTACGGAGCTCGTCACTTCTCCGCCATCTTGCCCTCTCCCCTATAATCAATTATTCCCCTCAAACTTTTTATCCACCTGAGCTCCAACAGTGATTTTGTGTTTGTTTAGATAAGTATCAGCTATTCCAAATCTTTGTAAATAGACACTGTTCTTCTGTCTCATTCCTGTGAAGAGAAATGGATATTCTTTCGCCAGACTAATGGAAGATGAGTGTGAAAAGTCTTCAAAGTCAATGCAACCAAATGGGTATTTAAGAAGCATAAATGGTTTGATAAGCCTTGAGCTTACTCTATCTTTAAAGAGGGGTGGTGATTGAAAACATTTAACTTTCAGTGTTTTAAGCATCCTTTTATGTTTTACATCTTGTATCATATCTATATAAACTCTACAAAACAGAACACTTAGAGAAACCTTTTCTTTTTCCATTTAGTGCAACCTCATTTACTTTTTCCTTAGTCTCAAAAACAGCAAATTGTCATTTTAGTTATGGTCCCTTTAAAACAGTAGAAAATATTCATCTTCTTCAAAAATAGTGTAATATATATGTTACAGGAAGAAATTTAGTATATTTCAGTACTATAATATCTATCAACACAAAAATGCAGCTATTTACAGTCATTATTTTGGAAAAGGGATAAGGGTAAAATACAGTGGGTTAGTTAATCAAATAACTTGGCTAATAAAAAGTTAACCCATTAGGCATTGCCAACTTGCCAGTTTTCAAAACCATGGAATACAATGAAGTATGATTAACACAAAATCTATACTGAACATAATTGAATATGTCTTTGATGACTCAGAAGACACATCAGGACGTTCAGTGCTCCAGAGTCATCATTGTGATATTAAAAAGCTGGGAGGACAAAGAGCTCACTATACATAGGTGTCTGAAGAGTAGAGATTTTTTTTTTTCCTTTTAGTTCTTCCCATGCTGGACCTAAATGAGAGACTATTTTGTGAATAACTTAGTTATGTTGGGTAAACTAATATAACTACTCATGTATTTAAATAAACTTATTGAGAACTCAATATGTGTCAGTATCTATGGCTGGAAGAGGATAATAAAATCTTTGCACCCATAGCTACCAATATGTACACACATAGCTAACACTAAGTAAAATTGTATACTAAGAGAATGACATATTATGTTTTTATTTGTTTAATCTGTTCTGGTGACAGTAATATTGACTTCAATTTGTTTAGGAAGGGTCTGCCAGTATCTGGAGTTTATGAAAACAGCAAAAAGTCTATTGAGGTTAATGAAACTTTCCATCCTTATAGTATCAAATATAATCTGTGTACCATATGATTAACTACAGGATGAATATAAAATCCACACAGTGACATTTTGAGATGCAATTCTAATTAATTCTTTGCCACTAAATATAAGGAAGAATTTTTTAAATCTGTGTGACAATGAAGATAATATCTTTTCTGATACCTCCTGGATCAGCTTCTTCCACATTCTGATCTTGTGTTTCCCACAATATTTTTGTCTTACATTATTTGTGTTGTAACTGACCTCTTTCGTATTTAGGGATCTTTATACAAATTTGTGGATTTTTAATCCTTACTTATGTGTTTCTTTCAAGTTTGTTTAAAATATAGATTTTTTATTACTACTTCCTGAGGATTGTATTTAACTCCAATAACCCTTGCCAAATTTTAGTTTCCTCCTTTGCTTTGCAGGCTATAGGGGTAGTTTAATTCTTTTTGGTGGGGTTGTCTGGAGCTTTTTGGCGAAGTTCTATCTTGTCTGAGTTTACTATGTTTGTGTTCTCTTTAACACTTCCACAATATAGGCTCTAGAGATTTTTTAAAAATATGTTTTGCTCCTTTTTGTGATAGGAAGTAAACTCAACATGAGTTCTAAACTTTAAAATGCCCTTCATTGATTAGAGGCAAGATTTATCGTCAAGAGTTGATCTAAGGTACTTCATGGTATTTCTGTCTCAACCTCCATTATGTTTGGCCACATGGCCTGTGGGAGCCTTAAACTGAAATAACTCTTTCATGCAAATGCATGCCCTAGATAACAGACTATAAAATCACAAGCAAATTTAAGTTCCTGACTTGACTTTCCTAATAGCCCTTCTGATCAAGAGTCTCTCTGCCTCCCAGGGTCTTCCCCTTATAGGTCACTTAATAAGACCCTTGGAGCTTATAAAACCCTGCTCTTTTGGTTTAAATAGACAAATCTGACCTTTGACTGGAAACTCCAAAGCACTCAAGTCATTGATCATAATAAAGGCACCTTCCCCACATTCTGTCTCTTGCATTCTGCTTTGACCTTCTCTTGTGGCTCCCTGAGGCATGCCGTGTACTTCCTCCAGGACCAGTGAGGAGTAAACGTCTATAGTTTAATTTCTTCAGTGATCTTTTATTGAATTGAACTCACCATCTGGCACCCTCTGCTCCATTTAACAAATATCAATTTAATAAAGATATGATACTTATTTTCTTCTTCACACAATTAAATATTAATTTGTAGCTCAGAATATTCCTATGTCACACTGAATACTACATATAATTTATAATAATAGTCTCTGTCCCCATGAAGAAATAAGCTTTATATCAAATATTAATGATATCTGCTTTGGATACCTAGATCTAGATGTGAAACTTATTTTTTTTCCAAACTGCAAAAACCTACTTTTACTTATCAAGCAAGATTGTAATAGGAAGTCCCCTTCAGTTTCCTCATTGTAAAATATTAATAATACCAGCATTGTTACATGAGATGACTTGGTTCATCTTGGAAGCAGAGAAGTTAGAAAAGTGCAGAATCAATGTATTTTATGAGTTGACTTATAAGTTATGATGAGGTAATTAATTTAGCACTGATTAGCACTAATGATCATGGAAAGTCAAACATATGGAGATTCTTCTCCTGGGCCATAAATCCACCAGGATAGGCAGGTCCAGGATATCATGAAAAAATTTGCTCATTACCAAGTGCTTGGGGAGGAGGGGTGGAATACCTGGGTGTCTCAGTCAGTTAAACATCCAGCTCTTGGCTTTGGCTCAGGTCATGCTCTCACGGGTCATGAGATAGAGCTCTATGTCAGGCTTGGTGTTGACAGTGCAGAGCCTGAATAGGATTCTCTTTCTCTCCTTCTCTCTGCCCCTTTCTCTCTCTCCTCTCTCTCTCTCTCAAAATAAATAAATATTTAAGAAAAAAAAAGTGCTGGGAAATTGCACAAGTCAAATGATATCATAGTGAGGAATATACTATAAAAGTTAAGAACTTACATTATGAAGTCAATTTTATTTGAATTCTAGAACTATCACTTACTGTGGGACCTTTACTTAACTCTCTATTAAAAAGAGAAAATAATGATTTCCACATAGGATTCTTTAAATGATTCAGTTATTTAATATAGGCAAAATACTTTACACAGTGCTAAACATTTAGTCATTACCCAATAAGCAGTAGATATATTATTCTCAGCAGTCAACAAGGAATAAGAACTAAAATGATAGTAAAAGCTTGATTATTTGGTTTGCTACACGCTGAAGCCATAGGCAACAGGACAGGAACAATGTGAAATGGGAGCCTGCAACAAGAGAAGGTAGCAATACTTTAAAATTATTCTGTTCCCATTATCTACTGAACTTTTATAGAAATAAATAAGGTATGTATGTATGTATGTACTCATGTATATATGTATTTATGTATGTATCATTTTTTAAATTTATCAATTCATTCTTTCATTCATTCAGCAAACATTTATTAAGCATACGCTATATGCAAGTACTGTGCTTGGCACAAACACCTAGTCTGTAGCAGATATAAGACAGGTATTATACCTACTGTCGTGGAACTTATAGTGTAGTGAGGGAAAATATTAGAGCTTGAAAGGACCTTAAAGTATTTGACTACTCCATTATTTCCCAAACTATACTATATAAAATGCTAGTGCCCTATTGGATGTCAACAGCTGTTTCATAAAGTGTTTTAATTATCAAGTTGAAACATGATATATGTTATGTTAACTTATTTAGAGATCCATAAGATAATGTTAGTACATTAAATACTGAGAAATCCTGCAGTAAACAAATCTTTAATTCAGCATTTTCAAAATGTATTTGATGCCAGAAGCCCTTTTCTTATGCAAAATTTGTTAATATCACAAAGGATATAATAGATTAACAAGACAATTTGAGAAACTCTGGTCTAATCCAACCCTCTTACATTGCAGTTGAAATAACTAAAGATCAGAAAATACAACTAACTTGTTAATAAAGTTCTCATTAGATGAGTAGGGGATTAGAAACTCAGTCCAGTGCTTTTTCCACCTCACCATAAAGCTTCCAAGAAATGGAATTTTCTTTGGTTTACTCTCTTAAAGACAGTTGGGAAGAGATTGTGCAATGTTTTTATTTTGTAAATGTCTAAACAACAAGTTTAAATGATCAGAGGATAGGGGCTCCTGGATGGCTCAGTTGTTTAAGCATCCGACTTTGGCTTAGATCATGATCTCATGGTTCCTGGGTTTGAGCCCTGTGTAGGGCTCTGTGCTGACAGCCAGCACAGAGCCTGGAGCCTGCTTCAGATTCCGTGTCTCCCTCTCTGACCCTCCCCTGCTCACACTGTCTCTCTTCCTCTCTCAGAAATAAATAAAACATTAAAATTAAAAAAGAATGATCAGAGGATAAATTCTGTGATCCACTTAAGATTTTTTCTTTAAAGCCCAAAAGGTATCAATCATTAACTGTGTGTTTAAATTGTATATATTGGTGGAGCAGCTAGGTGACTCAGTAGGTTAAGCCTCCGACTTTGGCTCAGGTCATGGTCTTGTGGTTTGTGGGTTTGAGCCCTGCAATGTACTATGCTGATAGCTAAGAATCCTGGAACCTGGATTCTGTCTCCCTCTCTCTCTGCCCCTCTTCCATTCTCTCTCTCTCAAAAATAAATAAACATTAAATGTTTTATAAAGATAATAAATTTTATATATTGTAATTTGAATAGAATACCTTTTACAAGAATACTATTATAAATTCTCACAATAGCTTGATCTATAACTCCATGCTAATTTAACAATATGGATCATCTGGAAATCTTAAAATTGTGATTCTAACCAAACAAAAGAGACTTTGTTTTATGTTTTTGAGAAGAAATTCTTTCTGTGTAGGAGTATGTTTGATTTCTTGTTGAGAATTAGCAAAAAGCATCATCTCTTACACAGTACTCCCTAAGTACGAGTTGTCAGCAGAATGATTTTGTTTTGTTTTGTTTTGCTTTGTTTTGTTTTTATTTTGTTCTCTTATAAGTGGAGATGAAAAACAAAAAAGAAATAGTAGTTATTAGGTGCAGAGGTGCACAATTGAGTGATTTTCCATTCTTTGTTTTTCTGACCTCTTACTACAAATTCTAGATACAGATAAGTATAGTTGGATTATCTGCTTTTTAATAAATACAGAAAATAAACATAGAAAATAAAATTGGGTTGTTATATAAAATATTTCAGAAATAAAGAGAACAGAAGCAAACTCTCAGTGCTCTTTGAAGAGTAGTTTTAACAAAGTAAGCAAGAATCATTTTCTCTGGTTGAGTGTTGATTCCCCAGCGTGCTCTCAGTAAGTAATTAGAATTGCCCACTGAATGTCNTAGAACATAATTACCATTATTAGCATACTAATTGGACACAAAAATAGGCCAACTACAAGGTAGCCAACTGAATAATTTCACATTAATCAAACACCATAGTGAACAAGCCTATTGTTAAATTGACAGCTACTATAATTGACAATATTTTGCAGTAAAATATCAGAATTTCCCAGTAATATCTCTCCAGTGTCAGATAAGTTTGTAATTTCCCATGTTTAGAGCTTTATTTTTTTCTCATGTTTAGAGCTTTAAATATGTGCACCCTGCANCCAGCCTTTTTAAAAAATGACCTAAGTGTTTAAAGAGAAGCTTGTTGATCTTCAGCAAGAGATGTGAATGATAACCAAACAAAAAAAGTTACTAATTTAGTCACGTGTTGCTGTATATTGTGTCTTATTTCTAAATACGTATTCTGATACACCCAAAAGACAAGTGACCACACCGGTAGTCTCTTGGGGAAAGTCTACTTTATAAAACTACAAGTATAACACCTAGCACTAATCCCCTAGTTAGCAATGTAACATTTTTTAATGTATTGGCAGTTACAAATTTTAACTCTTTCATATCAGAAGTATTATTTCTTTTTTGCAGGTAAATTGAGCTAATCTAGCCTCAGTAAAAAAGAATCATTATGAAATCTCAATATATAGGAGATACATTTCTTCTGACATCCTGTGATACCACTTTTATTATCTGCCTATTCAAAAATTACTAATGATTACCAGCTGCTTTCAGGATCCAACTCTCAGTTGAGCACTGTTAAAGGTTTTATACAATCTGACCTCAGCAGGTCATTTTTACTGATCCCCAAAATGAACTGTTGCAGCCAGCCAATCTCCTTTATGTCAACCATTCATACTATAATTCTCTTATGCATGCTTTCTACTCATTTTATCCTCCTGGATTACCCATCCCCTACTTTTATACTTATGCAAAACGCCCTTCTTCTCAAAGATTAACTTAAATCCTCCTCCATGAAGTTTTTCCAGAGCACTTCAATTTGTTTCCCAAGTAAACACTGATAACCTATTAAATGCCAGTCACACCATTTTGGCAACAAAAAAGACAAAGATGGCTTTGACAAGGTGACCTCTTGATGTTTCACAGGTGAGGTCCTATCATGTGTCTACTAAAAGTTTTTGAGAATAAAAATCCTGTGTTATATTCTTGTTGTACCACTAATTAGTAAGCACATAGTATGTGATCTAGAAACCAATAATGAAATAAGATTCTTCATTACCTTTCGTATTAGTCTTCTTGAAGCTACATGTCATTTTCATTTAAAGCTTCCTTGTAATTACTTCAGCTTCATTTTATTTTCTCCTCTATAATTCCATTTTCTAGTAATATTTACAATGTTTATTTCTAGAATGAGTTGAATAGTGAACTGGGAAATCTGTTCCTATATTTGCCTCAACATCNTCATTTATCAGCAACTTAGTTTTCTTATCCATAAAATTAAGGGGACTACATTAATAATCCATATAACTAACTGGACTTCAGAATCATGTGAGTAGCATTTCTTAATGTACAACCAAGAATTGGGTTAGATAAGTGGTCTCCAGCTGTAGTTGCACATTAGAGTTGTGGGAAGGTTTTAGAAACTACACTTAACTCCCTCCTTGAAACCAGTTTCTTCAATATCTGGGGGTGTAGATTGAATGTCAGTATCCTCTAAAAGGCTAGCCAAGGTAAATTTAATGTATAGCCATAGTTGAGAACAGCTGAATTTCCAACTCTGATTTTCTGATTTTGTACTTTTTGAAGCATTAAGGTCATTGAGAAAGACTTCACCAACCCCACAAAAGTGAGTTTTAGGAAACCACATTTATATGTAGAACAACACATTCTTAAGAATCTATTTTAGGACTTAGTGAAAATCTATGTTAACTTTGAAAGGAGGCAATTCAGCATCAGTTCTATGTATCATCAGCTTGAATCAGAATAGCTGTTTTCTAAGCTAGTACATAATCTGCTTTAGTTAGAGGTTTAAGTAGAGATTGAATATGAAATTATGATTTATGAAGGTGAAAATAAATAGGAATAAGCAAAAACCACTTTTCTGGCAAAAAGCATCAGAACTTTGCAACATTTTACTCCTGTGGCTTTCTTTTTGACATCTATTTGTGCTGTGTCAACAGCACAAAGTTGTACTCAGAAAGTACTTTACCCTGACGACAAGTCTGAAGTTACAGTAATTTAACTTGTGAGCTTCAGGAGAGAGAACTGTGGGATGCAGCCCATAGCTTGCCATGTGAAGTGTCTTAATTATGATACTGGCTCATCTGACGTAACAGAGATCTAAAATCAAAATGGTTGCTTAGAAAGAAACTTGTTTTTATCTTATGCAAAATATGGGTTGGTAGGGGCGCCTGGGTGGCTTAGTCGGTTAAGCGTCCGACTTTCTCTTAGGTCATGATCTCGTGGTTCGTGGGTTCGAGCCCCACGTCGGGCTCTGTGCTGACTGCCAGCTCAGAGTCTGGAGCCTGTTTCAATCTGTGACTCCCTCTCTTTCTGACCCTCCCCTGCTCACGCTGTCTCTCTCTCTCTCCTAGAAATAAAAAAAAAAAAAATTAACAAAATATGGGTTGGTAATCCATGGTTAATATGGCAATTCCACAATTATCAGGGATCCTTCTACATTGTAGCACCACAATCCTCAAAAGGCAACTTCTATGTTTTGATATAAAATGGCTGCTTCAGAGACGCCCGGCTGGCTCAATCAGTAGAGCATGTGACTCTTGGCTTCAGTGTTGTAATTTTGAGCCCTTCATTGGGTGTAGAGATTACCTAAAAATAAAGTGTTTAAAAAAATAAAATGGCTGTTTCATCTCCCACCATCATGTTCTCATTCCATCTAGCAGAAAGGAAGAAAGACAAAAGGAGTGGGAATACTTTTTTTAAGAGAAAAATTCTAGATACTATAAACATCACTTTTATCACATTTCATTAGCCAACACTTAGCCATATGTTTATATTTTGCTGCAAGTGAGATTTGCAAATGTCATCTTCAGCTGAGTGGCAATGTGCCCAATTAAAAAATATTTGTATATACAAAGAAGCTACATGTTTGGGGAAAATTGGAGTTTTTGCCACAGGGAAATTGTTTTAA
>NW_027527622.1:8808-19375 GCF_008692635.1 Crocuta crocuta
AACCTGTCAATTCCCTTTCTTTACCAAGGTCCATCAGTATCCATAACTGAGGATAAATTGCCTGTTTCTTTCCTTCCTTAATTGTGCTTTCAACTCTCTACATCCACATTAATATCATGGCAGAATCAACTCCACTGAAGTCTCTAAGACTAATATTTAATCAATATTTAAAGAGTAGTAGACAGGGTGGCTCAGTCGATTGCGCGTCTGACTTCGGCTCAGGTCATGATCTCACAGCTCATGTGTTCGAGCCCCACATCTGGCTCTGTGCTGACAGCCAGCTCAGATCCTGGAGCCTGTTTCAGATTCTGTGTCTCCCTCTCTCTCTGACTCTCCCCTGCTCATGCTGTCTCTCTCTCTCTTTCTCTCTCTCAGAAATAAATAAAACATTTTTAAAAAAATAAAGAGCAATAGACATATTAATATTTTTTTGGCTACTTATTGAAATATTTTTTGAGCACAATCTAGTATTTATCTGTAGTTTCAATAGTACTGTCGGAAAACAGTATGAAGATTACTCAAAATGTTAAAAATAAAACTACCCTACAACATAGCAATTGCATTACTAGGTATTTATTCAAAGGATACAAAAAAGTTGATTTGAAGAAACACATGCACCTCAATATTTATAGCAGTGGTGTCAACAATAGCCAAATTATGGAAAGAGCCGAAGTCCATCTACTGATGAATGAATAAGAAGGTGTGGTATATATGTATAGGGTATTGGATGGGGGGATTGGCTAAATAGGTGATGGGCATTAAAGAGGGCACTTGTTGGGCTGAGCACTGCGTGTTATATGTAAGTGATGAATCACTAAATTCTACTCCTAAAACCATTATTACATTATATGTCAACTAACTTGGATTTAACTTTAAAAAAAAAAGAATGGAATCTTGTCATTTGCAACAACATGGATAGAACTAGAGTGTATTATGCTAAGTGAAATAATTCAGTCATTGAAAGACAAATATATTATTTCACTCACATCTGGACTTTAAGAAACAAAACAGATGAACATAGGGAATGGGAAACAAAAATAAGATAAAAACAAAAAGGGAGGCAAACCATAAGAGACTCTTAAATACAGAGAACAAACTGAGGATTGCTAGAGGGGAAGTGTTTGGGTGATGGGCTAATTGGGTGATGGTCATTACAAAGGGCCCTTGTTGGAATGATCATTGAGTGTTAGGTGTAAGTGATGAATTAGTGGATTCTACTACTAAAACTAATACTAACTAACTTTAAATAAATAAATCTTAAAAATAGCACTATTGAAAATATCAGGTCTGAATAACTTGCCTTTCCTGGCTTTTGGCTGTTAGAGCATGAGCACACGACTTAGGATAAATCAGATTCTCCCACTTTAGACTCTGAGTCTAAAGCAAGTGAATATGTAAATGATTAGTTTAAATTTTATCCCACAAATGTCAGGGTAACTTGCATGCCAGAGTAGAATCCAAGATTCGGTAATGGCTTTGGTAATAATGTTACCCAAACTAGGTGTGACTTTAGCTATGTTTTTTATTTGTTTTTCATGGCTTCTATTCTTCTCTCTACCACTACAATTGTAATGTAAAGTTACTGTTTAATGGATGTATAATTTCAGTTTTGCAAGACAAAAATATTCTCAAGATCATTGTGGTGATTGTGGCACAACAATGTGAATGTACTTAATGCACCACATTGTACATTTTTAAAAAGGTTAAAATGGTAAAGTTATTTTAAAATGTATATTTTACCACAATCTAAAACATGATAGAAAAACAAAGAGATTCTCAAGCAAAAATTGAGTTTGTTACTAATATATCATCCCTGCCAAAAAAAATATGAAGACAGCCCTTCATGTTGAAATAAAAAGATACTGGACATTAACTGGAATCTCTACAAAGAAATAAAAGTCTCCACTAAAAGTAACTACATAGATAAATATAAAATCCATTATTACTATGCTTTTGGTTCAAAACTCCATTTTTATTTCTTACATAGACGATAAATGAGAAATACATAAAATTAATGATAAACCTATGTGATTGGATACACAGCATGTAAAAACACAATATGTGTTGTAAAGAAAAGTATAAGGGTCAGAGATGATTAGGAGCAAGACACTCATGGCATGAAATGTCCAGAGGCTGTAGCAATCCGACCCCACTTAAGCTTTAGTGAAACTTCCAATATTCTCACTGTGTGGAGATCCCCAAAACTCCCAACCCACACCAGTCACAACTCCATCCAGGCAGCAAACGTGAACAAGCACACACAGTCTACATAGAAGTTGACCATACACAAGACAATTTTTTCATTTTTAGAAGTAGCTATTCCACCTATTCAATTGGAAAAAAAAATACAGAAACTCAAGAAAAGTGGAGACAGAGCAATATGCTTCAAAAGAAAGAATAAGACAAAACCTCAGAAAAAGATTTAAAAAACGGAGATAAGCAAGATGACTGATAAAAAATTAAAGTAATAATTATAAAGATGCTTACTGAACTTGACAGAAGAGTTGAAGAACTCAATGAGATACTCCATAAAGAAATAAACATAAAACAAATTACCAAATGGATTTGAAGAATAAAATAAGTGAAATAAAAAATATAGTAGAGGATATCAACAGTGGATTAGTGGTGCAGAACAATGTATCAGTGATCTGGAAGACAGGGTAATACAAGCACCCTAGCTGAATAGCAAAAGGAGAAAATATTCTTAAATGAGGATAGGTTACAGGATGTCTTGTACATCAAATTAAACATTTACATTTTAAAGATTCCATAGAAGAAGGGAAAGAGAAAGGGTTAGAAAACTTAAAGAAAAAATAGCTGAGATATTCCCTAAAGAAGGAAATAGACATCTAGGTTCAAAAATCCCCAAGAATTCCAGACAAGATGAACCCCCAAGACTCCACACCATGATATATAATAATTAAAATCTCAAAGATTAGAGAATTTTTTTAATTTTAGAGAGAGAAAGATAGTGCATGTGAGTGGGAAAGAGAGGCAGAAAAAGAGAGAGCATTTTAACCAGGCATTAGTGCAGAACCCATTGCAAGACTTGATCCCATGACCCTGGCATCATGACTTGAGCCAAAATCAAGGCTCAACTGAGTGAGCCACCCAGGTGCCCCTAAAGAGAGAATTTTAAAAGCATCAAGAGAGAAGCAAAAAAGTTATGTATGTTGGAAAACTTATAAGGTTGTCAGCTGATTTTTCATCAGAAACTTTGCAGAACAGAAGGGAGTGCCATGATATATTCAAAGTGTTGAAAAGAGAAAAAGAAAAAAAAATACTATAACCAAGAACACTCTATCCAGAAATCTGATTTGAAGGAGAGATAGAGTTACCCAGACCAGGGCTAATGTAGTTTACCACCGCTAAAGCAGCCTTAATAGAAATGTTAAAGTGACTTCATTACATGGGGGAAAAAATGACCATAAGCAGACGTAAGAAAAGTATAAATGCAAAATGTAAAATATGAAAATACATACATAAAATGAGGAAGAAGGAGAAAAAAGAAAAAAATTAGAATGTGCTTGAATTTAAATGACAATCAACTTACTATAGGCTGCTATATATTTAGGATATTACATATGAACCTCATGTGAAACACAAACCCTAAAACTATAATACATAAAAAAAAAGAAAAAGAAAAACAAAGAAAGCAAAGGATAGCACACAGAAATTCATCAATCACAAAGACAGGCAGCAAGATAAGAAGAAAGAAAGAAGAGAACTACAAAAGTAACCAGAAAACAAATAACAAATGGCAATAAGTACATACCTATCAATAATTATTTTAAATGCAGATGGAATAAATGCTTCAATCAAAAGACACAGCGTGGAAAATGAATAGAAAAACAAACCCCATCTATATACTGTCTACAAGACATCTCTCTCAAGACGTGCAGACTGAAAGTGAAGGGAGAAAAAAAAGTTTACAGTGTATAGTCAATAAAAAGCCAGCATAGCTAACCTTATGTAAGATAAGAGAGACATTTAAGCAAAGACTGTACAGGAGACAAAGAAGGGCATTACATAATGATAAAGAGATCAATCCAACAAGAGGATTTAGCAGTTGCAAATATCCATCCAATACTATAGCACCCAAATAGATAAATAAAATGTTAATGAACATAAAGAGAGAAATTGATTGTAATATGATATTACTAAGAGACTTACCCCACTAACATCAGTGGATAAATCATCCAGGCAGAAAATCATAAGAAAACAGTCTCTTCATATGACATATTAGGCTAGATAAACGTAACAGATATATACAAATCATTCCATCTAAAAACAACAGAAGACACATTCAATTGCACATAGAACAATCTTGAGGATAGATGGCATGTCAGGCCACAGAACAAACCTCACTAAATTTAAGGAGATTGAAATTATAAAATGCATCTTTTCTGACCAAAAAAAAAAATATGATATGAAAAATCATTCGCAAGAAAAAAAGCTGGCATAAAACAAGTATGTGGAGGTTAAACATTATAATGCTAAACAACCAATGGAAAAAAGAAGCAATTAAAGAAGGAATTGAAATATATGTGGAGACAAGTGACAACGAAAACACAGCAGTCTAAAATCTTTTTTTTTAAATATTTTTATTTATTTCTAGGAGAGAGAGAGACAGCATGAGCAGGGGAGGGTCAGAGAGAGAGGGAGTCACAGACTGAAACAGGCTCCAGGCTCTGAGCTGCAGTCAGCACAGAGCCCGACGCGGGGCTCGAACCCACGAACCGCGAGATCATGACCTAAGCGAAAGTCGGACGCTTAACCGACTAAGCCACCCAGGCGCCCCAGCAGTCTAAAATCTTTTTGATGCAGTGAAAGCAGGACTATGTGGGAAATTTATAGCAATAGAGGAACATTTAAAAAAAAAACAAGAAAAAGGTAAAATAAACAATCTTACTTTACATGTAAAAGAATAGAAAACGAAGAAAAAACAAAGCTTAAGGTGAATAGAAGAAAATAATAAAGATCAAAGAAGAAATAAATGACATAGAGACTAAAAAATTGAAAAAGATAAAACCAATGAAACCAAGAGCTAGTTCGTTGAAAAGAGGAACAAAATTGATAAACACTTAGCCAGACTCATCAAGAAAAATAGAGAAAATATCTAAATAGAGTAAATCAGAAATTAAAGAGGAAAAGTAACAATTGACACCTCAGCAATTAAAAAAAATTAGGGGGGAGCCTGGGTGGATCAGTCGGTTAAGTGTCTGACTTTGGCTCAGGTCATGATCTTGCAGTCCGTGGGTTCGAACCCCGCGTTGGGATCTGTGCTGACAGCTGAGAGCCTGGTGCCTGCTTTGGAGTCTGTGTCTCCCTCTCTCTCTGTCCCTTCCCCACTCACACTCTGTGTCTTTCTCTCTCTCAAAAGTAAATAAACATTTAGAAAGATAAGAGAATGCTATGAAAAATTATATGCCAACAAATTGGGGAAATGAGAAGAAATGGATAAATTTCTAGACATATACAATCTGCAAACTGTAGCAGGAAGAAATAGAAAATCTGAACAGATTGATCACTATTAAGAAAATTGAATCAGTAATCAAAAAAATACCAAAAACATAAAAATCTAAAACCAGAAGAATTCATAGATTAATACTACCAAGCAGTTAAATAAGAGTTAATATATATTATTCTCAAAATATTATGAAAGATAGAAGGGAAGGAAAGCTTCCAAATGCATTGTATAAGGCCAGCTTTACCATGACCATTACTAAAATCAAAGACACTCCCACAAAGGAAACTACTGACCAATATCCCTGATGAAAATGGATACAAAAATCTTCAAGTAGCATTATCAAACAACATTAAACAATATATTAAAAGGATTTCTCACCAAGATCAAGTGAGATTTATTCCAAGAAATAAATCTGAAGGGAAGTTTCAGTATTTCCATCTCAATCAATATGATACAACACATCAGCAAAGCAAATGATGAGGGATAAAGGAAGATGGCAGCAAGGTAAGAAGACCTAGTCTTTTCTCATCCCACAAAAACTAATAGATAACTATAAAATAATCTTCAACACCTCAGAATTTGATCTAAATAGTGACAGAATAAACTCCACAACTCAAAAAGAGAAGAGGCCACTGTGAAGAATGTACAAAGTGTGGAAATGTGATTTAGGGGAGGAATGGACAGCAACGTTGCAGAGGGGAGAGATTCATGGTCTCAAAGAAGGGCAAGAGAGAGAGAACCACAGAGGGGAATGCATAAGAAGAACATTTCCCCAAAGCCAAAGTCTTAGAATACGGGAGGTGCTGAATTTCGTGAGTACTTACAATCAGCATGGCTTAAAGCCTAAAGCTTTAAAGGTCTGGGTGCTGGGCTGGGATAAAGCCTAGATGGCGTTGTACCACTCCTGGGGAGAAAGCAGGCGAAATACCTGGATGTAGATATCAAGGAAACAGAGATCCAAAAAACTCATGGGGCATCCAGTGGGGAGATTGTTTTCTCTTCTCTGAGCACTTCCCTGAGAGTCATTGTTCATGGAGAAGCCTCTCTGGAAACAAGGGAATTGGCTGGTGTCATTTCCTTGTCTCTCAGAATAAACACATAGCCATTTGTGGGAAGCAGCACAGTGCAGACACTGGCTGTCCTGCTTACACCAAGTCTCACCCCCTGCTTTCGGGGAGTGGGGATTCCTTCTCAGTTAAACTTGCCTAAGTCCCAGCACAGAAGAGCCCTCCCCCAGAAGACCAGCACAATCCCACCCAAACCATGTCTCCAGACCAGAGAGTCCTGCAGGGCCTCAGTTCTGGTGGAAGTAGTATCAGGTCTTATTTCTCAAGCAAAACAGAACATCTAGTTAAAACTTGCCACATTCAGGCCAGGGTCCAAAGAGTGCCCATAGCAAGCAAGGAGAGCTTATGCAAAAAACTATCCTAAAGGATAGGACAGTGAAAACACAACAGAAGAGCACACGTGGCACACAAGAAATATTCCCTAAAGTACCAGGCCTGGACTCTCTAAGACCTCTATTTGTAAACCAATACTTTTAAGAGCAGCAAACTTGGCTTTTATAACACAGAGAAGGAGAGACTTAGAAAAAATGCAAATGGAAGAACTGATCACAAATGAAACAATAAGATAAGGCCATGACCAGAGATATAAGTGAAACAGAGATAAGTAATATGCCTGATGGAGAATTTAAAGCAACAATAATAAGGATAATAACTGGGCTTGAGAAAAGATTAGAAGACATCATTGAGACCCTTATCACATGGAGAAAATCTACAGCCAAGTATACTCTCTCCAGCAAGGAGAGAATCCATTCAGAATGGATGGAGAGATAAATAGTTTCACAAACAAACAAACAAACGGAAAAGTAGTTCATAACCATAAAACGAGTCTTGCAAGAAATATTAAAGAGGACTCTTTGCCGAGAAAGGAGAGACTAAAAGTGACAAAGAAGAAAGGATCAGAGAAAATCTCCAGAAAGAATTACAAAACAAGTGATAAAATAGTAAAAGAAACAAACAAACAAAAAACATACTAATCAATAATTACTTTGAATGTAAATGGACTAAATACTCCATCCAAAAGATAGAAGGTGTCAGAATGTATAGAAACAGGAGACCCACCTATATGCTGCCTACAATAGACTCACTTTAGACCTAAAGACACCTGCATATTGAAAGGAAAAGGATGGAAAAACATGTATCACACAACTGGATGTTGAAAGAAATCTGGAGTAGCAATACTTATATCGACAAACTAGACTTTAAAAAAGACTATAAAAAAAGATTAAGAAGGTCACTATATCATAATGATGTGGACACACCAAGAAGATCTAACCATTGTAATATTTATGCACCCAACACGGAGAACCCGAATACATAAAACAGTTAATAACAAATGTAACAGAAATGATCAACAGTAATACGATAATAGTAGGGAAATTCATCACACTTACATCAATGCACAAATAATCCAATCAGAAAATCGATAAGGAAACAATTGTTTGTAATTACACAGTGAACCAGATGGACTTAACAGATATATTCAGAACATTCCATCCTACAATAGCAGAATACACATTCTTTTCAAGTGTACATTGAACTTTCTCCAGAATATATCACACAGTAGGCCACAAAAAATGTCTCAACAAATTGAAAAAAATTATTAATACCATGCATATTTTCTGAACATAGTCCATTGAAACTAGAAATCAGCCACAGGAAACAATCTGGAAATACCACAAAAACATGGAGGATAAATAATATGCTATTAAACAATGAATAGGCCAACCAAGAAATCAAAGAAGAAAACAGAAATTACTGAAAACAAGTGAAAATGAAAACGCACTGATCCAAAATGTTTGGAATACAGCAAAAGTGGTTCTGAGAAGGAAGTTTATAACACAGGTCTAACTCAAAAAGCAAGGGTATTCTCAAATAAATAACCTAATCTTTCACATAAAAGCTCTAGAGAAAGAGCAACAACAACAACAACAACAAAAACAAATCCCAGCAAAAGGAAAGAAATACTACAGATTAGAGGACTAATAAATGATACAGAAAATTTTTAAATTAGAACAAATTAATGAAATCAGAATCTAATTCTTTGAAAAAGATCAAGAAAATTGATAAACCTCTAGAAAGATTCATCAAAGAAAAGAAGAGTGAGAACTCACATTAAAAAAAAAATACTAATGAGAGAGAAGTGACAACCAATGCCATAGAAATATCAACAATTACAACAGAATATTATGAAAAACCACATGCCAACAAATTGGACAACTTAGAAGAAATGGACAAATTCTTAAAAACTTATAACACACCAATAATAAAGCAGGAAGAAGTAGAAAATTTGAACAGACCAATTCATTGCGGAATAAACTAGCAATGAAATTGAATTAGGAATTTAAAAAATCCCAAGAAACAAAACCCCAGAAGCAAATGACTTCACAGGCAAATTCTACCAAATATTTAAAGAAGCATTAGTACCGATTCTTCTAAAATTATTCCAAAAAAACCAGTAAGATGAAGGAAAACTTTCAAATTTATTTGGAGAAGGAGCCAAGATGGTGGAATAGTGTGGAAGTCTTTTTTCTGTCTCACATACATGAAATATAGCCAGATCAACACTAAACCATCCTGCACACATAGAAAACTGATCTGAGGATTAACACAACAATCTGCACAACCTGAATCACAGAACTCAGCAGGTACACAGTGCAGAGAGATGAATTGGGGGAGAGGAGAGCCACGGAGGGCAGGGAGCTGTTTTTGCTTGTGGAGAAGGTTGGAGATGGGGACAGAGTATGGGAAAAGCACCCTCACACAAAAGCAGCTGGGGAGAAAGTGGAAAAGTGGAAACAGCCAAAGGGACTGAACAAAAGCGAGAAAGAAGAAAAGAGAGGGTTTAAATTACACGAAGACTCTGTAAACAGGAGGAGTGCCGAGACTGAAACTATTCATCTCAAATACCTAGTGGTGCTCTGGTGGGAAGGGCAAATTCCTAGAAGAGTGGGTCCGGGAGATCCTCAGGCCACACGTGAGTTTTCATAATCCCAGAAACACTGCTGCTATATGATTGCCTGAACTTTTTCTGGGGTCGGCTGTCACCCAGCCTCAAGTCTCTGGACAAGGGCAGCAGCAAGGTCCTCCGAACATTCCTGTTTGCGGCTAGCATCTGGCTATTGCTCAGTGAGACCCTCCCTTAGAGGATCTGAGAAGGTAAAAGTCACAGTCCCTCTGAAGTGAGGGGTTGGGAAACATAGCCACATCTCAGATAAAACTCAGGAGGGAGGTACCGCCTGGCAACCTGAGGGCATGGCCACAGACAGTGTAAAAACAGGAAAACGGGGAATGGACGGAGACTGGAAACAAAGGACAGGGGCGTGATTCCTGGTCAGGGAGAGCAGGGAGTTCTGATAAGAGACTGGATAGCTGGATGATGCCATTTTCACTCCACCTATTCATGCACATACACATCTACAGGCACCACAAAATTCACCACAGTTTGCTAATCAGGGCCATCAAGTGGAGAACAGAACCCTTACAATAAGCCCTGTCCAACTCGGCCAACCTCTCTCTTCAGTTACACCACAAATCTCTCCTCCTGTTACAGACTATAAAGTGCTTCATAGTTTGACTTCTAGAGGAAAACGATGTAATATCAATCGTATTTCAGTTGGTTCATTGGTCAATCTATTCAATTTTCTTTTTTCTTTTTTCCTTTTTTATTCTTTTCTTTTACTTGAATACAGAAAGAAAAATATTTTTATTTTGAATTTTTATTAAGAATATTTTATTTTATTTTTTGAATAAAATTTTTACCTTTTTCTTAAATTTTCAAATTCTATTTTACTTCCATCTTTTCAAGTTATTCTATTTGATTGTATTCCTTTTCTCAAATTTTCAAATGTTTTCTTTGTTTTTTTTCCTTCCCCCTTTTTTCTCTAATCAATCAAGCTCCTTTCAATAACCAGATGAAAACACACATAGGATCTAGCATCACTTATTTGATTTTGTGTGTATTTGTCTGTTGTTTTTCATTTTAATTTTTCCTCTTTTATTCTCTAATCGATCTCCTTTCAATAACCAGACG
>NW_027527622.1:19384-19590 GCF_008692635.1 Crocuta crocuta
CAGACGAAATCACACCCAGGATCTAGCATCATTTATTTGATTGTGTGTGTGTGTGTGTTTGTGTGTGTGTTGTTTTCAATTTTTTAATTTAAATTTTTTTTACCTTATTAATTCCTTTTCTTACTTCAAAATGATGAAAGAAGTAAAAGTTAGTCAGGATGAAAAAAATGCTATAACTGAGCTGCAATCTCGAACAGAATCCACAG
>NW_027527622.1:19692-25752 GCF_008692635.1 Crocuta crocuta
ATCCACAGTGTCAAGGATGGATGAATCAGAGCAGTGAATCAACAATATAGAGGACAAACTTATGGAGAATAATTAAGCAGAAAAAATGAGGGAGACTAAGGCAAAAGAGCACGATTTAAGGTTATGAAAAATCAGTGACTCATTCGTAAGGAACAACATCAGAATCAGGGATCCTAGAAGATGAAGAGAGAGAAAAAGAGGTAGAAGTGTTATGTAAGCAAATCATAGCAGAAAAATTTCCTAACCTGGGGAAAGACACAGACATCAAAACCCAGGAACCACCGAGGGCTACTACAAGATTCAACAAAAACCGACCATCAACACGATATATCATAATCAAATTCACAAAATACTCAGGCAAAGAAAGAATCATGAAAGCAGCAAAGGAAAAAATTCCTTAACTTACAAAGGAAGACAGATCAGGTTTGCAGCAGACCTATTCACAGAAACTTGGCAGGCTTAAAAGGAGTTGCAGGATATATTCAATGTGCTGAATCGAAAAAATATACAGCCAAGAATTCTTTATCCAGCAAGGCTGTCATTTAAAATAGAAGGAGAGATTAAAAGTTTCCTAAAGAAAAATTAAAGGAGTTTATGACCACGAAACCATCCCTGCAAGAACTTTTATGGGGAACTCTCTAAGGGGAGAAAAAATGGAAAAAAAAAAAAAAAAAACAACCAAAAGCAACAAAGACTAGAAAGGAACAGAGAATACTACCGAAACTCCAACTCCACAAGAAACATAATGACAATGAACTCATATCTTTCAATACTCACTCTAAACATCAAGAGACTAAATGCTCCAATCAAAAGACAGGGTAACAGAATGGATAAGAAAAGAGGACCCATCTATATGCTGTTTACAAGACACCCACTTTAGACCTAAAGGTAGCTTCATATTGAAAGTAAGGGAAAGGAGCCCCATCTACCATGCTAATGGTCACCAAAAGAAAGCCAGATTCACCATACTTATATCTCAAATCTAGACTTTAAAATAAAAACTGTAACATGAGATAAAGAAGGGAATTATATCATAATTAAGGGCTCTATACACCAAGAAGAGATAACAACTGTAAACATTTATGCTCCAAACATGGAAAGACTCAAATATATAAATCAATTAATCAAAGCATAAAGAAACTCATTGATATTAATACCATAATAGGGGTGCCTGGGTGGCTCAGTCGGTCAAGCGTTCGACTTTGGCTCAGGTCATGATCACACGGTTTGTGGGTTCGAGCTCCGCGTTGAGCTGTGTGCTGACAGTTAACTCAGAGCCTGGAACCTGCTTCAGATTCTGCATCTCCCCCTCTCTCTGACCCTCCTCTGCTCACGCTGTCTCTCGTCTCTCTGTCTCTCTCAGAAATAAATAAAAAATTAAAAAAAAATAATACAATAATAGTAGGGGATTTCTACATCCCACTTACAGGATTGGGCATTATCAGCTAAACAGAAAATCAACAAGGAAACAACGACTTTGAATGACACACTGGACCAGATAGACATAACAGATATATTCAGAACATTTCATCCTAAAGCAGAGGAATATACATTCTTCTCCATTACACATGGAATATTCTCCAAAATAGATCACATACTGGGACACAAATCATCCCTGAAGAAGTACAAAAAGATCGAGATCATACAATGCATATTTTCAGACCACTATGCAATGAAACTTGAAATCAACCACAAGAAAAAATTTGGAAAGATAACAAATACTTAGACACTAAAAACATCCTATTAAAGAAAGAATGGGCTAACAGAGAAGTTAAGGAGGAAATTATAGGGGCGCCTGGTTGGCTCAGTTGGTTAAGCGTCCAACTTCGGCTCAGGTCATGATCTCACAGTTCATGGGTTCGAGCCCCGCATCAGGCTCTGTGCTGACAGCTAGCACAGAGCCTGGAGCCTGCTTCAGATTCTGTAACTCCCTATATTTCTGAGCCTTCCCTACTCACTCTGTCTCTCTCAGAAATAAATAAAACATTATTTTTTTTAAAAAGGAGGAAATTATAAAGTACATGGAAGCCATCAAAAATGATAACACCACAGCCCAAAACCCAGACACAGCAAAGGTGGTCATAAGAGGGAGTTATATAGCAATCCAGGATTTCCTAAAGAAGGAAGAAAGGTCTCAGATACACAACCTAACCTTACAGCTCAAAGAGCTGGAAAAATAATAGGAAATAAAACCACAAACCTGCAAAAGACCAGAAATAATAAAGATTACAGCAGAAAACAATGTTATTGAGACAAACAAACAAAAAAAGAACAGTAGCTGGTTCTTTGAAAGAATTTTTTAAAAAGTTGATAAATCACTACCCAACTTGATCAAAAAGAAAAGGACCCAAATAAATAAAATCAAGAATTAAAGAGGAGCAATCACAATCAACACAGCAGAAATACAAACAATAATAAGAGAATATTATGAGCAATATATGCCAATAACATTAGCAATCTGGAAGAAATGGACAAATTCCTAGAAACATATAAACTACCAAATCGGAAACAGAAAAAAATAGAAAATTTGAGATCTATAACCAGTAAAGAAATTGAATTAGTAATAAAAAAAATCTTCAAAAAACTTTAGTTCAGGGCCAGATGGCTTTCCAGAGGAATTCTACCAAACATTTAAGGAAGAGTTAACACATTTTCTCTGGAAGCTGTTCCAAAATATAGAAATGGAAAGAAAACTTCCAAACTCTTTCTATGAAGCGAGCATTACCTTGATTCTACAATCAGACAAAGACCCCTAAAAAGGAAAACTATATACCAATTTCCTTGATGAGTATGGATGCAAAAATTCTCAATAAGATATTAAATAACTGGATCCTACAATGCATTATAAAGTTATTCACCACAACCAAGTGCGATTTATACCTGGGATGCAGGGCTGGTTTTATATCCGCAAAACAATCAGTGTGATTCATCACATCAATAAGAGAAAGGACAAGAACCGCATGATCCTCTCAATAGATGCATAGAAAGCATTTGACAAAACACAGCATCCCTTCTGGATATAAACCTTTAGAAAGTAGGGATAGAAGGATCATACCTCGAGATCATAAAAGCCATATATGAAAGACCCACTGCTAATATCATTTTCAATGGGGGAAAAACTGAGAGTGTTCCCCCTAAGGTTAGGAACAAGATAGGGATGTCCACTCTCACAGCTATTATTCAACAGAGTATTGGAAATCTTAGCCTCAGCAATCAGACAACACAAAGAAAAGGCATCCAAATCGGCCAGAAGGAAACCAAACTTTCACTCTTTGGAGATGACATGATACTCTATATGGAAAACCCAAAAGATTCCACCAAAAAACTATCAGGACTGATCCATGAATAAGCAATGTGGCAGGATATAAAATCATTCTTTCATATAAATGAATTAAGTACTGGCACCTCCTACAGCATGAATGTACTCCCAAACAGTATGCCAAGCTATGGAAGTCAGACACAAGTAGTAGTTTATTGTAGTATTCAATTTATATGAAAAACTCAGAGTATATAAATCCATAGAAACAGAACATGATTGGTTGTTGCCAGGGTTTTAGGGTAGGAGGAATGAGGAGGAACTGCTTAGTGGGTGGGAGGTTCTTCTCTGAAGTGATAGAAATGTTTTAGACTAAAGGTAATGATTACACATTATTAATTGTGCTAGTTGTCACAAAGTACTTCATTTTCAATGGTTATTTTTATGTTTTGTAAAAAAATAACTTAAATAAATTACTTTTTAAAAAGGTTTAGTATTTACAGGAGGACGTCTTCCACCATTATTTATAGTAATGATTCCATAGAATTGGAGAAGAAAATTTCCACCTGAATATATCAGGCTTTTTTGTTGCCCAGGCTTACCATGTTACTGGTAAAACATGGCAAAACAAAAACAAAAAAACAAAAAGATTCTCTGATATGTGCTAAAATTATTGATCCTGACTGTCAAAAAATCAATCTCTTTCATTGTTCCAGCATGTTAGGTTGTACTAGAGTGCAAAATCTAGGAAAACTGGGAGATAGTAAAATATTATTAGAGAGGAAAGTCCATTACAATTCCTTTATTCTCCTATTACCAGTAAGAGGCTCATTAAAATTTAAGTCAAGCCTCCTCAAAGTGTTTATCTGCTCAGCAAATGATTCTTAGCTGATAGGAAAAATAAGCATTACTGGACTTGGAAACAGGTAATAATACATCTAGGACTAGTCTTATATAGAGAGATATAGCAGACTATTTCAAACATGAGGTCCATTTCTTTTTTTTTAATGTTTTATTTATTTCTGAGAGAGAGAGAGAGAGAGCGCGCATGAATAGGGGAGGGTCAGAGAGAGGGAGATATAGAATCTGAAACAGGCTCCAGGCTCCGAGCTAGCTTTCCCCACAGAGCCCGACGCGGGGCTCGAACCCACAAACCGCGAGATAATGACCTGAGCTGAAGCCTAGGCTTAACCGACTGAGCCACACAGGTGCCCCTTTTGTTATAAACTCAGTTAAACAAGATCCATTTTTCAATAATTCTATGATGTAAATGCTATCTCTGAAAATGGGGAATTGTTCAAGATGTTTTAGGACTTGTTTAAGCAAGGGACTCAAGTGGTTTTTTTTTTTTTAGACGAATTACGTCTGTTTCACAGTGCATTTTAAGTAGTTGGTAAACACTGTGGATCTGTTTGCTAGCAAAATGCCCATAAACATATACATGCCCAATTTTGTATGTGATTTTATTCTNTAACTATAGTTTTACAAGTTGAAGCAAAATTAGAAAGACTTTAAGTGTGTCAAGTGGCACAAGTCTTTCAGAAGATAAGTTTGCAATATATATAACCAACTTATAAAACTTCCCAGTAATAAACCTACTTTGAAAAAGTCATGTGATATATAGTCAGTAATTTGAAAAAATATGTATAGAAAACAGTTAATGTGACAAAGAAGTATAAAATATAGTAAATATTCACAAAAATGCAAAAAAGAAAATGACAACTATGTGAGGTGATGTGAGCTATGTTTATTAGCTTGTGGCAATTATTTCACACTGTATATATATATGTGTGTGTGTGTGTGTGTGTGTGTGTGTATCACCAAGTTTTATGCCTTAAACATATAGAACTTTATCTGTCAATTATACTTCAATTGTACCATGAAAAAAAGAGGAGAGGAAAAAATACAATTGGTTTAACAAATTATGACATACTTATACCATGAATTATTTTTTTTAATTTTTTTAATGTTTATTTATTTATTTATTTCTAGGAGAGAGAGAGAGAGACAGCATGAGCAGGGGAGGGTCAGAGAGAGAGGGAGTCACAGATTGAAACAGGCTCCAGGCTCTGAGCCCGCAGTCAGCACAGAGCCCGACGCGGGGCTTGAACCCNGCGTTCCTTGATAGTTCAGTCAGTTAAGCATCTGACTTCGACTGAGATCATGATCTCACAGTTCGTGAGGTCAAGTCCTGCTTTGGGTGAGCTCAAGCCCCGCTTTAAGTAAATATGAGTCTCGCTTTGAGTGAGCCTTGTTTCTCTGTCTGCGTCTCTCTTTTCCTCTCTCTGCCCCCTGCAGGATTCTCTCTCTCTCTCCCTCTCTCTCTGCTCTTACCCTCTTGTGCACTCTCTCTCTCACACACAAATTAATTAATTAATTAAAAAATAAAACAGTATTTGTGAAATAGTTTAAATGGCCTGGGAAAATATCCAGTATATAATGTTAAGTGAATAGAGACAGATAAAAACTGTAAATACATTATAAAATCNATTTATTCTGAAGAATAGGCAGGGTTGACAGAGCTTTGCTTTACTGTATTTTCTATAATTATTGTATGTAATTATTATATTAGGGGCACCTGGGTGGTTCCATTGGTTAAGTTTTTGACTCTCAGTTCAGCTCGGGTTATGATCTCATGGTTTGTGGGTTCAAGCCCTGCATTCAGCTCTGCACACACAGCACAGAGTCTGCTTGCAATTCTCTCTCTCCCCTTCTCTCTCTGCCCCTTCCCTGCTTGCTATCTCTGTCTCTCTTTCAAAAGAAATGGCAACTATGTGAGATGATGTGAGTTATATTTATTACCT
>NW_027527622.1:25863-27658 GCF_008692635.1 Crocuta crocuta
TCGCATTGCAAGTAAAGTCTGTTATCGACAGCAGCCTGAGGAAAACATGCAAAAGAGGCATGAATATTTTTCCAGCGTTAGTCTCAGTATCCCCGTTTGAATCTTTATCCTGGTCTGACAATCATTGTCATTTGTAACCAGATAATTTTCTTGGAACTCATTTTACTCATTTGTGAACTGTTAACAAAACCATGTGAAGACTCAATACAGAATATTTTATGCAAGTGTTTCTCAAGATGTATTCTCCAGAACATTAGTTCAGCAGGTTGCTGTTAGCATTCGATGAAAAAAAATGATTTTATGACCAAATATATTTGGGAAATACTGATTTTTTTAAAAAGGTAAATGTTTCTTTATTGAAACACCTCTCAAAGGATTTAATATGCTAATAATACCTTGTGAAACTTAGATGAAGAATGGAGAGTGGAATATAGTGTGCAATATCTCCAAACTTATTTGGTCATGGGATCCACTTTGATAGAGAATAGCTTGAAGCACTAGGTTTCTAAATAAGGAAATTAGGGAAAAAACTGCTTCCTTCTGATCTCTTTTACTAGAAACTAGTTTCATTGAGGATTCTGAAAGGCTAGATAGAAATTTTCAGAATAAATATAAATATCCTAACAGAATAAATATGTTGTAGTGGGACTTTGCTCCCTGTGAAAGGCTAAAAATGAAGATGTTATGGGGAAGAAGAATTTCCAGGTACTATTAGAATCATACCTGGAGCCTTTCCTGATGACTTACATGAGTAGCTCTAGTGTATAGCCTTGAACTGCTATCACAAATACACACACACACACACACACACACACACACAGATATCAAACAACCAAAAAAATGTTAAAGCATGTCAGGCCCTAATACAGTGTTTGCATAGATAAAAATGTGTCCCTGTTTGCACTTAAACCAGAGGTAAGCTGTTTAGTACTGGGTGGTACCAACAGGCCACACATTACCTCAAAATACTCCTGGTTGAGTCACCCTCAAAGAGCTGGCTGCCCGTATAAGAAATCAGATTTTGGAAATAACAAATTTTAATTTTAATGTCCTGCCAGATAGATTAGAGAAGACACTTAGGAGACAAAGGTCCAGAGGAGAAAAGAAAGAGAGAGAGAAAGAGATGCTGAAATTTAATGCCCCTGAAAATCGTGTTGTATTGCATGGTCTTTACAAAGATTTTGGCATATTCTGTAGGTATTTTCTCATCTTACATGCTGATACGGTAATCAGACTGGCATTTGAGAAATGGAATCTGGATTGCCTGGGTGGCTCATTCAGTTAAATGGCTGACTCTTGATTTCAGCTCATGTCGTGATCTTGCAGTCTTGACATCCAGCCCTGCATTGGGCTCCATGCTGTCCTGGAGCCTGCTTAAGATATTCTCTCTCTCTCTCTCTCTCTCTCTCTCTCTCTGTCCCTCTGCCTCTTCCCAACTACGCAGTGCTCTCGCTCTCTCAAAAATAAATAAATAAATACATAAATAAACAAAAATAAAATAAAAAATGGGATCTTGAATTAATATTTCCTTCAGCCCATGTATTCAGATACATGAAATACGTGGATTTTTATCCTTTCTTGACTGGTACAGTAAAAATGACATTCTTAACACCATTTTTCACCAAAGCATTGAGAGCATGGGTGACAATTTTAAACAGTGGGGATTTTGTTCATTGATATAATATGTTACAAGCAATGTATTCCATTTAACAGTCAAGTAATTTATCTATCTTATTACTTGTTGGAAAAATCAAAAGGATTTTGAGCCTACAGACTTTATTTCCTAAAGCTAACA
>NW_027527622.1:27835-37518 GCF_008692635.1 Crocuta crocuta
AAGAGGGTGATGTCACCAAGATGGTGATGTAAGCCATTTCTGACATTTCGCCCCCTTGAAATAAGAGCAACTAATGTTTATTCAAGAACAAGACACCACTGACAGAACCTTAGGGTATGAGGTGAACTAAAGCATCCCCATGCACCTCAGAGATCAAGATAGACTGCAATAGAAAGGTAAAATAAGTGACCAGATTACAATCAGCTGGATCACTTTGTGGGACCCCCCCACTCTGATCTCCCACCATGGGGATTGTAAAGGAAGTTGCAGAGCTCAGACCCTAGAAATTTGACTGTGATGGAGAAGGGAGAGAGTTTTGCAACAATTAGCACATTGATCTTAGAAGACCAAGTTAATATCTGCAGTGCTCAAGTAGAAATCCCAACCAGTGTCTGCAAAACCAAATCAGGGTGCACTGTGAATGGGTAACTAGGTCGGGGTGCATACCTGTTTCATTCAGACTCTCAAATAAGGAGTTTTGCCAACCATTGTGCCCAGTTTGCCCACACCAAAGCAAGGTGCTGAATCATAGCCCTGCATACTGCGGAGAGTGTCTTCCAGCACAGCTGACCAGAAGGGCAGGTAATAAACCATGGAAAACTGTGTGTGAACCAGTGGCACTCATGCTGAGAAACAAACAAGCAGAACTGATTGCCTCAAATATATGGCCATGGAGGATTCTCATGTTACAAAAAGACAGGACTTATTCATAGTCAAAGTTGAAGGTACCCCTGATGCCTCCAAACTGGACAGCCTGTTTGGGAAATTGAGAGTGATCTATAGTGGCTATGGTCCTTCCCCCTCTTGCCCAAGTAAGGGAACCAGGACACCAGCACACATTGTGGAGACTGTCTTCTGGCCCCATGTCACTAGAAAGGCTAGTAAAAACACCTGGAAGCTGTGCAGCCTAGCAGCACTCAAGCCAAAAGAAAGGTAGACAGAACTGACAGCTTGTAGATGATAGCCAGTAACTGTACAGCAAGGGAACTTGAGGTGTGGGTNCCCAGCCAACAAGGAAGCATAACCAGAGCATATGGGAATCTGCATAGCCCATTTAAGATCCCTATGTGCAGGGGCACCTGGGTGGCTCAGTTGGTTGAGTGACTCTTGATTTTGGCTCAGGTCATGATCTCACAGTTCATGGGTTCAAGCCCCATGTTGGGCTTTGTGCTGACAGTGTGGAGCCTACTTGCAATTCTCTCTGTCCCTCTCTGTACCCCTTCTCCACTTGTGCTCTCTCTCTCTCAAAATAAATAAATGAACATTTTTTAAGCCCTATTTTCAGTGGCACGTGAACTGAAAAAACATCCCATGGTTTCCCCCATCTACAAAGTAAAATTTGTGGCCTCATCTGACCATGGAATCCAGTGCACACTGAAGCCTATTACGAGCCCCCAAACAACAAGCTATATAGGCCATAGGTCCTGGCTTACTGCCTTGTGAAGACAGGGAAGCTAATTCATCTCTGAATCTACTACTAAATATAGTACATAGTTCTATCCATCTAGTAAGACTGACCAGAGAATTTAGGCAACCATGGAGGTCATCCTACAGCCTAAATTGTGTAGGGAATGAATCCATCAGTCCAATGCAAATGTTCTCAGCTGGTGGTACATTCCATACTCATATTCTCAGAGTGCAAACCATTGCTTTGGCTCAAAATAGCCCGTAATACCAAAACCCCACTGCTCAAAGACATTACTATCAGACACATTCAGAAAATGAAACTTAACTGACTGGTGAAGAATTGTCCCTGCCAAAGCAAACTTGTAACATTTGAAAGAGGAGCCCCATTACTCAAACACACAGATACCAACATAAGGAATCAAAGATCATGAAAAGTCAGATAAGTATGACATCACCAAAATAAACTAATAAAGATCCAATAACTGTCCATAAAAAATGATCTACAAACTGTAAGAAAAATATTTTAGGGTAATTCTCAAAGAATTTTAGTGAACTACAAAAAAACACACAAAACTAAATGAAATTTAAAAATAATGCATAAAGGAACCTGGGTGGTTCAGTCAGTTAAATGTCTGACTCTTGATTTTGGCCCGGGTCATGATTTCACAGTTCTTGAGATTGAGCCCCATGTCAGGCTTCATGCACTGAGAGCATGAAGCTTGCTTGAGATTCTCTCTTTCTGGCCCTCCCCATTCATGCTCACTCTCTCCCTCTCAAAATAAATAAACTTTAAAAAACAATGCATAAACAAAATGAGGTTTTACAAGGAAATAGCAACATCGAAAATAACTAAACAGAAATCTTAGAGTTCAAAAGCAAAATAAATAAATTGAAGAATTCAGTAGAGTTTCAAAAGCAGACTTGACCATGCAGCAGAAAGAATCAGAGACTTTAAGGATAGAAAGTTGCAAAGTTGCCAGGTCAGAGGAACAAATCAATGAATAGAGAAAGAAAGAAGGAAGGAAGGAAGGAAGAAAGGAAGGAAGAAAGGAAGGAAGGAAAGTGAAAAAAATAATTATGGGACACATGAAAATAAACAATAAATTTCATCATGGAAATTACAGGGGGAGAAGAAGAGAAGAAATAGAGAGTATATTTAAAGCAACAATGGGAAATTTACAAGGTGGTTGAGAAGTAGGGAGCTCCGTGCATTTTGCTGGCCCCCATCTCTCAAAAAGAGAAAGCCTGAAGCCATAGGACACTGAGCCTCAGGAGTTTGGGAAGAGAAAGAGACAGAGTACACTGGAAAGACAACCTCATAAGTGCTTGAGTGCGAACTGGGGAAGATAAAACCGGCCAAGACCAGAGACACGGAGGGAGGGGAGGGAGCACCCCTTGTGGGGAGCCACGTGAGTCTAGGGGAAAAGAAAGAGTGGCTGAAACTGCCCATAGAACTGTCACTGGAGAAGAGAAAAACCTTGGCTCAGATGGAGACTGTAATTAGTTCCAGCCGGGGTGCTGCCTTCAACTGGGTGCCCCCGGTCCCAGGTAGCACCAGGAGTAACTGCTCCACTGCCATTTCATCTCAAACCCTGACACTGGGGAAGCAGCTGAACTGAGGCTGCGCCACTGCTCTCCTCGATCAAACTTTGTCGGGGGTGGGGAAGCGGCTGACCTATGAGACTGTTTTGGGCAGTATCAATAAAGCGCTTGGACTGTGACTTGGAAACAAGGTAGGGCTTGAGATATAGAACAGGGCCCAACTTGGCTGCCCATGGCACAGGGAGATCAGATCCAAGGGAGAGTTTGCATTGCTTGGTTCCAGAGGGGACTGGGGCGCCACCATTTTGCTACCCACAACCACCAAGGTGGAACCTCAGGGAGCGGCCTGCAGGATGCAGTGGAGGCTAAGACCCGCCTACACCAAACCACCCCCATCCCCACTAGAGAGCTGTTTTGTTTTTGTTTGTTTGTTTGTTTTACCAGAGCCCGAGGCAAGACCAACATGGATGCACTGCCCTGATTAATTCCAGATTAATTCTTTCTATTCAGATATATTTTCCCCTTGTCTCATTCCTATCTCTCCCCTCTGCTGGACTGGGCACTCTGGTCATTGGTTTGCTTAAACAGTCACATGTAATCTGTTCTCTAGACGCATATTCTACACCTCCACTGCTACCTTTCTCACTCTCTCTCTCTGGATTAATCAGACTGTATAGTTTCTCTGAGTAACACTATCCTCATTTCTTTCTCCTCACCTCCTACCATATTCTCCTCCTCTCTCTGAATTAAGCCTCTCAGTCTCTCTGACNAGCTTTAAAAAGGCATGGAACACTTCAGAGAAGTTATTGCTACAAACACTATGGAGCTTAAAAATAGTTGTGATTAGTGGCACCAGGGTGGCTCAGTCGGTGAAGTGTCTGACCTTGGCTCAGGTCATGAACTCGTGGTTCGTGGGTTTGAGCTCCGTATTGGGCTCTGTGCTGACAGCCAGCTCAGAACCTGGAGCCTTTTTCAGATTCTGTATCTCCCTCTCTCTCTGACCCTTCCCTGTTCATGCTGTCTGTCTGCCTCTCTCTCTCTCAAAAATAAATTTAAAAAATTAAAAAATAGTTGTGATTAATTAAATACTGCTATAAATGAGATGCAAAATAAAATGGAGTGGTCCAATGCACGAATTGAAGAGGCAGAGAGGAGAATAGGTGGATTAGAAAACACAGTTATAGAAAAAGAGGAAGCCAAGAAAAAGAGAGATAAACTGATCCAGGAACACGAAAGGAGAGCGAGAACTGATGATAAAAACAAATGGAACAATATCCATATCATAGGAATTCCAGAAGAGGAAGAGAGAGAGAAAGGTGCTGAAGGAGTCCTTGAACAAATTATAGCAGAGAAGTTACCCAATCTGGGGAAGGAAACAGACATTGAAATCCAAGAGGCCCAGAGAACTCTCCTCAGATGTAACTTAAAGCAGTCTTCTGCATGACTTATCATAGTGAAACTGGCAAAATATAAAGACAAAGAGAGAATTCTGAAAGTAGCTAGGGAAAAAAGGGTCCTAACATACAAAGTGAGACCTATGAAAGTAGTTACAGACCTATCGACTGAGACTTGGCAGGCCAGGAAGAATGGCAGGAAATTTTAAATGTGATGAACAAAACGAATATGCAGCCAAGAATCCTCTATCCAGCAATCCTGTCATTCATAATAGAAGGAGAGGTAAAAGTCTTCCCAAATAAACAAAAATTGAAAGAATTCATCACCACTAAATCAGCCCTACATGAAATCCTAAGGGGGTTTCTATGAGGGAAATGTTGCAAGGAACACAAGGTACCAGAGACACCACCACAAACATGAATCCTACAGAGAACACAATGACTCTAAACCCATATTTTTCAATAATAACACTTAATGTAAATGGACTAAACATTCCAATCAAAAGACATAGGGTAGAAGAATAGATTTTTAAAAATCCATCTATTTTCTGTCTACAAAAGACTCATTTTAGACTGGAGGATACATTCAGATTGAATGTAAGGGGATGGAGAAGAATTATCATGCTACTAGAGGTCAGAATAAAGCTGGAGTAACCATACTCATATCAGACAAACAGGAGTTTAACGTAAAGGTGGTAACAAGAGATGAACAAGGGCACTATATAATAATTACAGGGTCCATACATCAGGAAGAGATAACAATTATAAAAGTCTATAAAATGAATAGGGAGCACCCAAAGACATAAAAAATAATTAATCACAAACAGAAACAATCTTATGGACAAGAATGTGCTAATAGCAGGGGACTTTAATACTCTACTTACAGCAATGGATAGATCAACTACACAGAAAATCACTAAAGAAACAATGGATTGAATGACACATTGGACCAGATGGATTTGACAGATATATCTGAAACTCTACATCCTGAAGATCTAGAATTCACTTTCTTCTCAAGTGCACATGGCACATTCTCCAAGTTAGATCACATCCTGGGCCATAAGGTAGCCCTTAATAAATATAAAAGAACCGAAATCATACCATGCACATTTCCAGATCACAGTGCTATGAAACTTGAAATCAATCACAGGAAAAAGTCTGGAAAACCTCCAAAAACATGGTGGTTAAAGAACACCCTCCTAAAGAATGAATGGGCCAATCATGCAACTAGAGAAGAAATTAAAAAACATATATGGAAACAAATGAAAATGAAAATACAAGTATCCAAAATCTTTGGGATGCAGCAAAGGCAGTCCTAAGAGGAAAGTACATTGCACTCCAGGCCTATTTCAAGAAACCAGAAAAAGCACAAATACAAAAATCTAACAGCACACCTAAAGGAACTAGAAGGAGACAAACAAGAGCACATCAAACAAATCAGAAGAAGAGAAATTATAAAAATCAGGGCAGAAATAAGCAATATAGAATCCAAAAATAAGTTGAACAGATAAATAAAACCAAGATTTGATTTTTTTGAAAAATAAACAAAATTGACAAACCTCTAGCCAGGCTTCTCAAAAAGAAAAGAGAGAGCACGCAAATAGACAACATCAGGAATGAAAATGGGCTTATTACAACCAATTCCTCAGAAATACAAGCAATCATCAGAGAATACTATGACAAATTGCATCCCAAAAAACTGGATAACTTAGAAGAAATGGACAAATTCCTAAACACACACACACACACACACACACACACACACACTACCAAACTCACACAGGAAGAGATACAAAATCTGAATAGACCCAAAACTAGTGAAGAAATTGAATCAGTTATCAAAAATCTCCAAACATATAAGAGCCCTGGGCCAAATGGCTTCCCTGGGGAATTCTACCATACTTTTAAGTCACAGTTAATACCCATATTGTTCAAGCTATTCCAAAAACTAGAAATCGAAGGAAAACTCCAGGCTCATTCTATGAAGACAGCATAACTTTGATTCCCAAGCCAGAGAGAGACCCATCAAAAAAAGAGAACTAAAGGCCAATACCCTTGATGAATACGGATGCAAAAATCCTCATCAAGATACTTACAAATCGAATGCAACTGCATAAAAAGAATTATCCAACATGATTGAGTGGAATTCATTCCTGGATTACAGGATTGGTTCAGTATTCCCAAATCAAATAATGTGATACATCACATTAACAAAAGATAAAAACCATATGATCCTGTTGATAGCTGCAGAAAAAACATTTGACAAAATACAGCATCCCTTCTTAATAAATACTCTAAAGAAAGTCGGGATAGAAGGAACCTACTTAAACATCATAAAAGCCATTTATGAGAAGACTTCTGCTAAGATCATCCTCAATGGGGAAATCTGACAGCTTTCTCCCTGAGATCAGGAACACAACAGGGATGTCCACTCTCACCACTGTTGTTTAACACAATGCTGAAGGTCCTTGCATCAGCAATCAGACAACAAAAGGGAATAAAGGGCATCAGAATTGGCAAAGAAGAAATCAAACTTTCACTTTTCGCAGACGACGTGATACTCTACATAGAAAGCCCGACAGACTCAACGAGAAGCCTTCTAGAGTTGATCCATGAATTGAGCAGTCACAGGGTACAAAATCAATGTACAGAAATCTGTTTCATTTTTATACACCAATAATGAAGCAACAGAAAGAGAACTCAAGAAACTGATCCCATTCACAATTGCACACACACACACACACACACACACACACACAAAATACCTAGGCATAAACCTAACCAAAGATAAAAGATCCATATGATGAAAACTATAGAAAACTTATGAAGGGAATTGAATAAGACACAAAGAAATGGATAAACATTCCATGGTCATGGATCGGAAGAATAAATATTATTATTAAAATGTCATTACTACCCAAAGCAATTTACACATTCAATGTAATCCCTATCAGAATGTACCAATGGTCTTCTCAAAGCTGAAACAAAGTATACTAAAATTTGTATGGAACCAGAGAGACCCCGAATATTCAAAGTAATACTGAAGAAGAAAATCAAAACAGGACTTTAGCCTCTAGTACAAAGCCGGAATCATCAAAAAAGTGTAGTTTTGGCACACAACAGACACATAGACCAATGGAACAGAATGCAGAACTTGGAACTGGACCCACAAATGTATGGACAATTAATCTTTGACAAAGCAGGAAAGAGTGTCCAATAGGGGAAAAAAAAAAAGTCTCTTAAACAGATGGTGCTGGAACAACTGGGTAGCAACATGTAGAAGAATGAAACTGGATCACTCTCTCACACCAACACGAAATAAACAAAATGGATAGAGGACCTGAGTGTGAGATAAGGAACTATCAAAACCCTAGAGGAGAAAGCAGGAAACAACCTCCTTGACCTCAACCACAGCAACTTCTTACTTGACACATCCAAAAGGCAAGGGAATCAAGAACACAAATGAACTATTGAGACTTCATCAAGATAAAAATCTTCTGTTTAGGGAAACGATCCATAAAACTAATAGGCAACTGATGGAGTGGGTAAAGAGAGTTGCAAATGACATATCAGATAAAGGGCTAGCATCCAAAATGTATAAGGAACTCACCAAACACCAACCCAAAAAACAAATAATCCAGCGAAGAAATGGACACAAGACATGAACAGACACTTGTCCAAAGAGGACATCCAGATGGCCAACAGACACATGAAACGATGCTCAGCATCCCTCCTCATCAGAGAAATACAAATCAAAACCACAAGGAGATACCACCTCATGCCGGTCAGAGTGGCTAAAATGAACAAATCAGAAGTCTATAGACGCTGGCAAGGATGTGGAGTAACGGGCACCCTCCTACACTGTTGGTGGGAATGTAAACTGGGGCAGCCCCTCTGGAAAACAGTGTGGTGTTTCCTCAAAAATTAACACTAGATCTTCACTATTACCCAGCAATAGCACTGCTAGGAATTTATCCAAGGGATACAGAAGTGCTGATACATAGAGGCACATGTACCCCAATGTTCATAGCAGCACTCTCAACAATAGCCAAAACATGGAAATAGCCTAAGTGTCCCTCAACTGATGAATAGATCAAGAAGATATGGTTTATCTATACAATGGAATACTACATGGCAATGAGAAAGAATGAAATTTGTCCATTTGTAGCAACGTGGATGGAATTCAAGGGTGTTATGCTGAGTGAAATAAGTCAGGCAAAGAAGGACAGATATCATATGTTTGCACATATAAGAGGATTAGGAGAAACATAACGGAGGACCATGGGGGAGAATAAGGGGAAAAATAGTTGGGGAGAGGGAGGTAGTCAAACCACGAGAGACTCTTGAATACTGAGAACACACTGAGGGCTGATGGGGGATGGGTAGAAGGCAAGAGGGTGATGGGTATTGTGGAGGGCACCTGTTGGGATGAGTACTGGGGGTTATTTGGAATCCAATTTGACAATAAACTATGAAAGAAAATAAATACACAAATAAAGCACAATGTGGTGTTCATCTGAAGAGAAACAGTGCATGAAAAAATAAAAATCAAGTATATTAAAAAAGTTCAAAGATTAAAAAAAAATAAAACAACAACAATGGTTGAAAACTTCCTGAACCTGGGGAAAGAAGGTGACATCCAGATGGATGAGATGCCGACAACAGGATCCCAAATAGGTTAAATTCAAATAGAGCTACAGGAAACATTACATTTTAATTGTCAAAGTCAAAGCAAAGAAATAATTTAAAAACAGAAAATGTAAATAGAGAAGTTATATACAAGGGAACCCCCCATAAGACTATCAGTGAGTTTCTCAAAAAACAAACAACCTTCTCATACTAGGAGAGAATGGGAAGTGATGTTAAAATTTTTGAAAGAAAATAACTGTTAGCCAAGATTTCTTTATCTGACAAAGCTGTACTTCAAAAGCAAAGGTAGGGTACAGATTTTCCTGAGCAAACAGCCCTGAGGCTGTTTTTTTATTCCCAAANAAACACTAAAATGTAGGGGCTCCTGGGCGGCTCAGTGGATTAAACCTCTGATTTTGACTAAGGTCATGATCTCACCACACATGGGATCAAGCCCCGCATCAGGTTGAGTGCTGACAGCTCAGAGAGCCTGCTTAGGATCCTTTGTCTCCCTTTCTCTCTGTCCCTCCCCCACTCACACTCTTCCTCTCTCTCTCTCAGAAATAAATTTAAAAAAAAACATTAAAAATTCTAAAAAATATCCCATGCAATAATCAAAATGGATGTAGCTATTATGAGATGGAAAGAAGGTCTTAGAGGCAAAGCTTGAAAGAGAACTTAATAAAAGAGCCTCCTCCTCTGCTGTGAGGG
>NW_027527622.1:37703-37918 GCF_008692635.1 Crocuta crocuta
ACAGCCATCTCATCTGATGTGAGGGAGAAATTGTTTAAAAAAGTTTAGACAGGGAGATTTTCTTGTTACCATATCTAATACTTAACTAGGACATCACCCTAATTGAAAAAGACTGAACCAAAGACTGAGGCTAAGATGACTTCCCAAGTCTGAGATTTTGTTGGGTGATTGCCATTGATTGCACTTTAGTAACACTTTACATATGCATTAGATCT
>NW_027527622.1:37950-43055 GCF_008692635.1 Crocuta crocuta
CATGGCATAGTTAGCACCATGGATATTTGTGAGTAAAGAAACTCTAGAGCTTTTAGAATTTAAAACCAACTGTATCAATAACTCAGCGTTCTCCAGAAGAAATGAACACATATACACACATATATACATACATAGAGCACCATGGATATTTGTGAGTATAGAAACTCAGAGCTTTTAGAATTTAAAACCATCTGTATCAATAACTCAAGATTCTCCAGAAAAAATGAACACACATACACATATACATACATACATACATATATACATATACATGCAAACATACATATACATACATACATATGTACATATACATATATATGTAGGATATTAGAATACATACTGGATATATATACATAGAGAAATATAGAGATAAACACAGAGAGAAACAGAGATAGAGCGTGGGGTGCCTGGATGGCTCAGTCGGTTAAGTGGCCGACTTTGGCTCAGTTCATGATATCACAGTCCTTGGGTTCGATCCCTGCGTGGGGTTCTGTGCTGACAGCTCAGAGCCTGGAGCCTGTTTTGAATTCTGTGTGTGTGTCTCTCTCTGCCCCTCCCCAGCTCGTGTTCTGTCTCTCCCTGTCTCCAAAATATATAAACGTTGAGAAAAGAAAAAAACAGAGAGAGACAGAAAAAGAGGCAGATTGATTTCAAGGGATGGGTTCACATAATTGCAGAGATTGGCAAGTTTGAAATTTGTACTGCTGACATGCTGACTGGAAATTCAGACATGATTTGAAGGTGCAGAATTGAGGCATCATTTCTTCTTTGGGAAATCTCTGATTTTTTTTTCTTTTTTAAAAGTTTTTAATGTTTATTTATCTTTAAAAGAGAGAAAGAGAGAGAGAGAGAAAGAGAGAGAGACAGAGAGAGAGAGAGAGAGAGAGCANCTCTCAGGCGCCCCACCTTTGATTTTGTTCTTAAGTCCTTTTAAATGAGTGACTATGGTCCATCCACATTATCCAGGGTAATCTCTTTTACTTACGGTAAAGTGATTATACATGTTAAAGACATTAAGAAATATGTTTACGGTAAAATATAGTTTACTCTTTGATTAAGCAATTGGATATTATAGCCCCTTGCCAACTTGACACATAAAACTAATCATCACACTCCAAACAACGTAATTTTTCATCAAACTCTGAGTTTATAGCTTGCTTTAAACTTTTTAAAGTGTTATATGTGTGTGTGTGTGTGTGTGTGTAGTTTATTTACTTTTGAAAGTGAAAGAGGGACAGAGAGAGAGGGAGACAGAGGATCTGAAGCAGGCTTTGTACACACAGCAGAGAGCCTGATGCAGGGCTTGAACTCATGAACTGTGAAATCATGTCCTGAGCTGAAGTCAGACGTTTAACTAACAAAGCCACCCAAATGTTGTACATTTTATTACAGAGGTACAGTTACAAGAGTAACCATAAGACAATATCCAAGACATGAAATTTAAATCTTATTCATGTGTGATCTTCTTAAAATACACGCATCTATTACTGACCACATAAAAATGTAGCACTCTCTCTTCTGGTGGGCAATAATATAAAGGACAAATCAAAATTACTAAGCGTTTCTCATTTCTGTGTTATCAACATTAATTGATCAAAAGAATTTAAGGTGGAAAAAAATTTTAAATGCCATTATCACCGCATTTTAGATATAGGAAAACTATTTCTTCTCTATTGTCATTTTCCTGTTTCCTGACTTCACTTTCTTTGTTTTAATTATGTCTTCCATGCTTGGTATTAAAATAAGAAAAACTGAAAGTTATTAAGGATTCATGGAATTTTTTTGGCAGCAAAGTCTCACTTTTTCAATGGTCAATGGATCATAAGGAAACATTAAGATACAATTTAACTTATTTCAGAAATATGAATTTTAAGTAATATCAATTGTTAGGTAATTATTTAGTTTACCCCTATTACCAAAGGATTTGGGAAAATGAGTTCTTTAAGAATAAGTGTAGGTTGAGCCATGTTGATTCTCAATGTCATCAGTCACAAATTTCTGAGTTATATTAAACAAAAGGCTTCCCCTTTTGTATTGTTTCTAAAATGGGGATGCTTAAAATTTATATATTTCATGTAAATAATTTACATTTTACTGAATATTATGCACTTCCATTTGCAAGGGAAAGTAAGGACTTATAAACAGTGCAAAAAATTGAACAAAAATTGAATGCAACTAATACATTGTTTTAAAGCAAACCACTCCTTGGGAATGTAAACTGGTGCATCCCAGATGGAAAACAGTGTGGAGGGTCCTCAAAAAATTAACAACAGAACTCCCCTATAACCCAGCAATAGCACTGATAGGAATCTACCCAAAGGATACAGGAGTGCTGATGCATAGGGGCACATGTACTCCAATATTCATAGCAGCGCTTTCAACAACAGCCAAATCATGGAAAGAGTTTAAATGTCCATCAACTGACGAATGGATCAAGAAGATGTGGTTTATATTTACAATGGAATAATACTTGGCAATGAGAAAGAATGAAATCTGGCCATTTGTAGCAACAAGTATGGAACTTGAGGGTGTTATGCTGAAAGAAGTTAAGTCAGGCAGAGAAAGACAGATACCATATGTTTTCACTTATAAGTGGAACAGAAGAAGCTTAACAGAGGACCATGGTGGGGGGAGAGAAGGGGAAAAAATAATTGGGGGAGGGAGGAGGCAAACCATGAGAGACTCTTGAATACTGCGAACAAACTGAGGACTGATGGGTGTGGGGGGGAAAGGGGAAGGGGGAGAATGAGCATGGAGGAGGGCACTTGGGATGAGCACTGGGTGTTACATGGAAACCAACTTGACAACAAACAATGAAAGAAAAAGAAAGAGATAGCAAATACATTACTGATCTATAAATAAGTAAACAAACAAACAAAGCCAACCACACTTGTCAGATAAATAATTATTGGCTGCATATCCTTACCATTCAGCTCATTGAAGATTTCTTGTAACTCCCTTCTAGCCTGCCAAATTTCAGTGGACATGTCGGCTGGTAAGCATATGTGTCTACCCTTGTATGTTAAGAACCTTATGTCCGTAGATGCTTTCAGAATTCTATGCATATGTTTGTATTTTGTAAGTTCACTATGATATGTCATGGTGTTGATCTGTTTTGTTTATTTTGAGGGAGGTTCTCTGTGCCTCTTGTACTTAAATACCTTGTTCCTTCTTGAGATTAGGAAAGCTTTCAGCTATAATTTGTTCAAATAAACCTACTTCTCCTTTCCCCCTGCTCTTCTTCTTCTGGGATTCCTATAATATGGGTATTATTTTGATTTATGCAATTGCTGAGTTTCCTAAGTCTACCTTCATGACCTTATAGTTTTCTTTCCCTCTTCTTTGCAGCTTCATTATTTTCCACAATTTTATCTTATATATCAACTATTCTCTCCTCACTCCTTCAATCCTCATTGTAACTATAAGTAGTCACATTTGCATCTCATTTTTTATTTCAGCCTGACTAATTCTTAGGTATTACATCTCTGCAGCATGGGTTTCTCTGGTATCTTCAATGCTTCTTTTCAAGTTCACCTAGCAGTCTTATGATTCTTGTTCTAAATTCTTGTTCAGATATATCACTTATATTTGTTTTGAGCAAGTCCTTGCAGGTGATTTTTTCTTGGCCTTTCTTTTTGGAGAGAATCTCTTCATATTTTGGATAATGTGGCTAATTTTCTGTCTTTTGTGAGTTACAAAGTTGTGTTATCTTTCCTGCACCTGAGAGTACTGCTACATTAAAAAAGGGTCATGCACTGTCCAGAGCCTGGCACTTCAGGAAGTGATTATTGTGTAGGCTGTATGCACTCTGCTTTTGTGTTTTTGCTGCTCTTTTCCACTGCTTAGTCCTCTGAAGAGCTCTTCCTTGCTTGCAGTGGGGAAGTCTTTGGACCTTTAACTAGGCGTGTTTTGATTTGTTTGTTAGAAAAAGCATGGGGAAAGAAGTGAAAAAAAAAAGTCATATCCAACAGAAACATGAAATGATGTTCAATGTCACTTATCATCAGGGAAATAACAAATCAAAACCACACTGAGATACCATCTCATGCCGGTAAGAGTGGCTAAAATGAACAAATCAAGAGACTATAAATGCTTGCTAGGATGTGGAGAAATGGGCACCCTCTTTCACCGTTGGTGGGAATACAAATTGGTGAAGCTTCTGTGGAAAACAGTGTGGACGTTCCTCAAAAAATTAACAAAAGAACTTCTCTATGACCCAGCAATAGCACTGCTAGGAATTTACCCAAAGGATGCAGGAGTGCTGATGTATAGGGGCACATGTACCTCAAAGTTCATAGCAGCACTTTCAACAATAGCCAAATTAAGGAAAGAGCCTACATGTCCATCAACTGACAAATGGATCAAGAAGATGTGGTTTATACAGCCAATGGAATACTACTTGGCAATGAGAAAGAATGAAATCTGGCCATTTGCAGCAATGTGGATGGAACTGGAGGGTATTAGGCTAAGTGAAATAAGTCAGTCAGAGAAAGATAGGTACCATATGATTTCACTCATATGTGGATCAGGAGAAACTTAACAGAAGACCATGAGGGAGGGGGAGGGGAATAATGGTTAAGTAGAGGGAGGGAGGCAAACCATGAGAGACTCTTGAATACTGTAAACAAACTGAGGGTTGATGGGGGTGGGGAAGAGGGGAAAATGGGTGATGGGCATTGAGGAGGGCAAAAGTTTGGATGAAGCCTGCNATATATTACTGACATGTAATTGACATACAACGCTATATTAGTTTCAGGTGTTAAACATGTTGATTACAAAATTCTGTACATTATCCAGTGCTCGTTACAGTAAGTGTAGCTACTATCTGTCATCATACAATGCTTTCACAATATCATTAACTATATGTCCTATGCTGTACAACCCTTTGCCATGACATTTATCTTATAACTGGAAGTTTGTACTTATTATCTCATTCACTTACTCTGCATATCACCCCATGCACCTCCCCTCTGGCAACCACCAGTTTGTTCTCTGCATTTTGAGTCTGTTTTGTTCTTTTCTTTGTTTGCTTACTGGATTCTTTTGAGAAAAAATATTTTAATGGGGGGGGCAAGATGGCGGAGAAGTAAGGAGCTCCGTACTTG
>NW_027527623.1:0-249 GCF_008692635.1 Crocuta crocuta
AACCAAGGTCCCAACAAGAGTGACCAAGAGATACCATTCAAAAAATACTCTCTGAAAGGATGGCCCTGGACAGTCAAAGAGTCTTCTTGGATACAGCAGCGCTCATAGATACAGAGAACATAACAGGTCTTTAAAACCAACAAGAGCCGGAGAGCTAACTAAAATGACGAAACGAAAGACCTCTCCTCCAAAGAAACTCCAAGAAGAAATGACAGCTAATGAACTGCTCAAAACAGATATCAGCAGCAT
>NW_027527623.1:302-879 GCF_008692635.1 Crocuta crocuta
TAAAATTAATAGCTGGGATTGAAAAAAAACTTAGAGGACATCAAAGAAACTATGGCTACAGACAGAATGGAAAATAAAAATAGGCATGAAGAATTAAAAAATGCGATACATGAGGTACATAATAAATTAGAGCCCTCCAATGCACAGATTGAGGAGGCAGAAAGGAGAAGAAGTGATTTAGAAGACACCATTATAGAAAAACAAGAAGCTGACAAAAAAAGAGACAAACTGATCCAGGAACAGGAAAGAAGAATTCGAGAGCTCAGNGAGCTCAGCGACACGGTCAAACGCAACAATATCTGTATCATAGGAATCCCAGAAGAGGAAGAAGGAGGGAAAGGTGCTGAAGGAGTCCTGGAACAAATTAGAGCCGAGAACTTCCCCGACCTGGGGAAGGAAGTAAATGTTGAAATACAAGAGGCTCAGAGGACTCCCCTCAGACGTAACTTGAATCGATCTCTTGCACGACATATCATCGTAAAAATGGCAAAATACAAGGACAAAGAGTGAATTTTGAAAGCAGCTAGGGGAAAAAAGGGCCCTACCATACAAAGGGAAACCTATCCGAGTGGTGACA
>NW_027527624.1:0-75914 GCF_008692635.1 Crocuta crocuta
GGAGCTCCTTACTTCTCCGCCATCTTGCCCTCTCTCCTCTAGCTAGCTTCTATAGTCCCTGAAGTAGAGATATCAAATCATTTTGGGTTTAATGTGAAAGGAATAGGGAACATTAGATTTTGAGAATATGTTTTAAAGTGTTACCAGTGTTTTCTAGGCCCAGATTCGTCAACTTAATTTCTCTAAGGCCTTCAGTACCTCGGCAGACAATGCAAAACTGTATCTCAGATGCCCTGATTTTGATTGTGCTAGATGTCTCAGTGTCCCACACTGATCCACAAAGGGCTTCATTTTAGGCACCTCCAGTCATTCAGCAGAGACACGAATGGAAAGTATTATTCCTAATGAAGGAACATTTCATGACCTGGATCATAAAGAACTTTAGTGACTACAGAATTTAGAAATACTCACCGGTTCTGTTTACTTTCCTAAAGTACATCATCGGTATGATTGCTATACTAAAGAGAAAATAATTGTAAGTGCAATGCCTAGAAACTAAACAAACTGTATCCTTATTCAGAGCTAAGTACTGTGAATAATATACCTTAATGTGCTAGATTCTACAGAAAATAAGTACTGGAAGTAACACTCTAATCATACTATTAATTTATAATGCTCCTCTCAAAACAGAATCTGGGACACTATGTGAGGAACAAACAACAATTATACCAATCTGGGCTCCTTGCCCAGAAATAAAACCACCAAAAATATACAAAATATACATAACTATGGGAGAAAAAAAATTCTAGACCAAAGAAAAAAACAGTTGGATAGAAGAAAAAGAAAGGGAAAAAATTACTGAATTAAAAATGAAAATGCTATAATTGTAACTGTTGGTAAATATGATGATACCATCAGATTTATCAACAACTTTGAATAGTACTGAAAGGGAATGAGATATGGTTACTAAAATAGAAGAATAACTATTCTAATAATAAAGAATAATTCCAATAAAATATATTAACTGACCAAAATAAAGATATTTTTAGGATACCAGAAAGCATCATTAATAGAGCAAACATTGTTTAGTTCCTGGCCTTGCCTTCTAGCTGAAATAACCCTTGGTTTTACATGAAAGAGCTTAGGGAGCAGATCTTTTCAATATGCTAATTATAATTTGTGTGTATGTTTAGACTTGCGGGCCTTTGTGGTGAGTGAGAATATCTGTGTGTGTATGTGTGTGTGTGTGAGGATATTTAATGAGACAGAACATTAAATTGCCTAGATGAGGTTTTAGTAAATCTGCAATGAGTTGCAATAATAAGAACCCTTTCTGTCTTCAGCAAACAACATACAATTCTAAATTCTGGGCTAATTTTTTAAGCAGCAATATGGTGTCACATATTTATACATAAAATTAAAGTTTCAGGGTCTTGGCAGCCCTTTTTAATATGTCTCAGTTTTATTTTCTGCCTTTCCCACTAGCATCATCTTATGGCAAAGAAAATGAAATAACAAAGTATTCCATATTTGGGGGAAAAAAGACTATTGCTCAACTATTAATCAGACAATTTGTCAGGCCATGCTTGGAATCATACATGAATATGAACTGAGCTAACGTAAGCTACCTTAAGTATATGTCTTTCATTACAGATGAGGCTACACAGCTGATGTGAAAGAGTAGTGTCTAGTACTGTGAAGGAAAGGATTTTGAAAGAACCCAAAGACATTTAACTGACAACTGGCTCCACAGTACTTTTCTTCTATTTTGAAGAAAAAAAAAATTCTTCCCAATAGAAAATGTTTTGGAAGAAATGGGCAGGGAGTGTGACATTGCTAGCGCTGGAGACAGGGTTAGCAAAAAGGTGAATTAAAGAGATGAGGGGCGCCTGGGTGGCTCAGTCGGTTAAGTGTCTGACCTCGGCTCAGGTCATGACCTCATGGTTTGTGGGTTTGAGCCCCGCATCGGGCTCTGTGCTGAACTCTTGTTCAGAGCCTGGAGCCTGTTTTGGAATCTGTATCTCCCTCTCTCTGACTCTCCCTTGCTCATGCTGTCTCTCTCTCTCTCTCAGAAATAAATTTTAAAAATTAAACAAAAAAGAGAGATGAGTAAGAAATAACCAAAAGGTAGAAGAAAGACCAAACAAAACAGAGGTTTTGATACTGAAGCCCAGGGCAGACTATTTCCAAAATAAGATCGGATCAATACTGTCAAATATATTGTAGAAAGTCAAAAAAGACATGTTTTGATACTCTGGATTTAGTATAAAAAACATTACTTGTTGATCTTAGACAAACAAACTTTATTTTTTTTAATTAAACAAACTAAAGTGACAGGTTTGAAATCTTCATAGCAAATTTATGTGAAATAGTTTCAGTGGGTTCTGAAGGACAGGAGCCACAATAGTTCAACAGTAACTGGGAAGTTTGAGTTACACATAAAAGTAAAATACTCTAACAAGAAAAGAAAAGATAGATTGTAGTGGCTAGAGAAGGTGCAGAATGAAGGACAGGTTCATGTTAGATATTCACTTTTGGCATAGAAACTCTCAGGGTCCTGGGAAACCATCAAATTCTTAACAGTGGGGAAGTCTGAATATTTAAGACAGATGGTATAAATGATTAGAAACCAACCTAGTAAAGAATGGCAACCAGAAGCATCTTAAGAGGAAAATATGGCATTTTTAGAAATATTTGCACTATCTCGCCTTATAATGTATTCACTACCTTACTTTTGGGACTTCCCATATTTTCACATGACGTCCATTTGTATTGCATTTTAATATGTATATGAATAACTTGTCTTTCTACCAATATTATAAATTTATTGGGGACGCATCTCAGAATGAATTGAAAATCAGATAATATCCAAATTATTTACTGCGGGATCTTTACATATTGCATGTTTTAAAAATATTTCCTAAATGAATTTATTATTGTCAAAAATAAACATTAAACATACATATTTGCTTGCTAAATTTAACTTTGTGTACATTGACTATGGAAATTAAATGATTGGTTTAAAAAATGAAAACACATTCAGTTCACTGCATTGGTTTCTTATTGAAATAATTGAGAACTAATATAACTTAGTATAAATTATATAATGTTTCTAACTTCTCATTTCATCTGTAGAAGTAGAATCTACTAATAAATTCTTACGAAATATGAAATAAATAGGTAGGAATAAATACATAGTCATAGAAATAGTCTTCTTTTTCTAAGTTTTTATTTTATTTTGAAAGAGAGAGTGCGTACATACACGAGTAGAGGAGGGGCAGAGAGAGAGATGGAGACACGGAATTCAAAGCAGGCTCTGCACTGCTATCTCAGAGCCTGATGCGGGGCTCGAATCCACAAACCGCAAGATATGACCTGAGCTGAAATTAGACACTCAACCTACTGAGCCACCCAGGTTCCCCCAAAATAATTTTCTAATAATTAAATTTACACTATGCTTTTCAACAAATAATCTTAATATACTATAAAAAAATTTCCTATCCATAACTTTATTTCAGTAAAACTCATTTCCAATATTTGTCTCCTCTGTTGGCACTACCATACTAATCTAGATATTTTCAGTAGTTTGAGTGTATTTTTAGGTTATGATAGTAAATAATTCTGCCACTTTATAAGAATATATGACTTGTTATAATTTTATAAAGAGCTACAAATGTAATGTGTTTGATATTGATTTCTTAGTTTACTAAGGAGTCTAATTTAAGCAACAAGAGAAGATCTATTTTTTGAGGGGTGATTTTAGAAGATCTGTTTTTAGAGCTTTATTTTTTTTCTGCTTTAAGCTGAGAATTTCCCTTAAAATGATAATTACTTCACTTTTGAAAATTCTTCCATCAACTCTATCAAGAGCTAAATGTTCTAATTGCAGTGTATCTCTGGCATAAGTCAAATCAATAGAGAAATGATTCATTTGAATAAATAATCTATTAGTAAAATTAACATATTGTTCATTTTCTTTTAATTATAATAATCACCCAAGATCGCTATGCAGCTGAAACAGGAATTGTCAAATATAGTTTGGTTTTTATTCATGACAGTGACAGATAATTCCAATTACTATTTTATAAACTTTCACTTAAAATAGTTCATTTAGTAGTGTGTATTAAAATATATTCTTTTGAGTATAAGATTTCAGCTTTTCAAAGGCCAGTGTGTTTGTGCATATATATCAGTGGATCTTGCTGTTTTCTTTAACATTTGCTATTACTTACCTTTTTAAAGACATATTTCAGACTCAAATGCTTTTTGATGCACAGTATGTGACATGCCTTTAAAAAGTGTTTATTGAATTTATTCAATCCAGAATATCTCAATCCCTATATTTTTCTCCCATCACTTCCTGCATACATGTTCTGGCAAGTGACCTTCCCCCAGACAGGACCATGGACAGAACCTGTATCCTTCTAATCATTTACAATTAGAATATTTCTTTATGGTAATAACAACTTACTTTCAAGTGTTTTCAAGTCTGCTAAATTCCAACTTAAAACCTTCCACTTTGAGGGATGCCTGAGGGACTCAGTCAGTTGAGTATCCGACTTCAGCTCAGGTCATGATCTTGTGGTTCTTGAGTTTGAGACCCACCTTGGGCTTTGTGATGACAGCTCAGAGCCTGGAGCCCATTTCAGATTCTGTGTCTCCCTCTGTATCTGCTCTTCCCCTGCTCACGCTGTCTCTCTCTCTCCTAGAAATAAATAAAAATATTTAAAAAAAGAAAAGAAAAGAAAAACGTGCATTTTTTAACATCCTGCATTCTCCACTACTAGGGACTGTAGTGATCCTATGAGTTTCTACAGGTCATCAAGCATTCTATGAATTTCAGATGAGGTGTGATGGTGGTGGTGGTGGTGGTGGACGTAATGTTACTGACTATGGCTGAAATATTACATAAATCTTATCTTTTTTATCTACTATTCTCCTGATATAGAAAGCAGATTATACACCCCTGTATCCATTTATTCAACAAATATTTATTGAGACAACTGTATTCCTGGCATCTTCCTAAGCAGAACAAAGTCAGCGTTATTGTCTTTCAGAGGAGATTGTCTTCTAGTTGTGAAAAATGGTTTCTCAGAGAAGGTGATAAAAGTTGTGAAGTAAAAGTAACATAAGGTAGGAAGGTAGACAATGAATTGTTGGGTGTATATTGTAATAGTATTGTCAGAGAAGGTTTCACTGATGAGGTGACATTTAAACAATGACCTAAAATAAATGACAAAGTTCCCATCCAAATAGAGAAGAATTTCTTATGAGTATAAAGAAAATTTCTCATTAATCAAAGGCTTTACTTCACGTTTATAAAGTAGCTTGAAGAATAACAGGGGCCTGAGGGTAAAGAGCAAGGAGGAGAGCGAGAGGAGCAAAATCAGAGGAGATAGTGTATCGTGTATGAATGTATGTTTACATATTAGAATGAGTGTTTGTGACACAATAGAATATTCAGAAACATTGTCATTTCCCAGCAAATGTTTTATATAATTATTACAAAACAAACTCTTGCTAATTAGAAAAAATTAACTTACAGTGGAAAAATTTGGCAAGCTTTTATATCATAATTTGAAGCATTCATCAAAAAAGAGAAAGCACTATTCATCCTTTAATTTAAAAGAATGCTTTTCATTATTTCGGCAAAGTTTTAACCAAAAGGCATGTGAATAGAATATATTTAGCAGAAAATAGCAAATCAATATTAGTGGTAGCTTATCCAGTACAAATTGATTTTGTGATAAATTAAAACTTGAAATAAAAGAAAAAAAGGCGGGAGGAGAAATCAAGAATTCTGTCTAGCCAAAATCCAGTTTGATGGTGTGTGTTCCTATATCCATTAGCAACATATTCATGTTATGAATTTGGTTTAAAATATAAAAATATAAAGGGGCACCTGGATGGCTCAGTTGGTTAAGCATGTGACTCTTGATTTCATTTCAGGTCATGATCTCATGATTTGTGAGTTCAAGCCCCACACTGGGGTCTGCACTGACAGTGCAGAGCCCACTTGGGATTCTCTTCTCTCCTGCTCTCTCTCTGCCTCTCTCCAGCTTGTGCTTCTGTGCTCTTTCTCTCCCTCAAAAATAAATAGTATTTAAACAAACAAACAAATAACTACAAAGAAATATAAAGACAATTATCAGTAGTCAAACATAAGGTCCCCTCTCCAACAAGAATTCACATATTCTGAATACCATAACATTTTACAAACATTTACCATGAACCAGGAATGATATAATGTGTTTTAAAAAAAAAAAAACAAAAAAACAAAAAAACAAAAAACAACTCTAGGGTTTTCTATTATCAAAAAAATATAAGGCTGTTAAATACCCATGGTTATTTGATGATTAAATTCTTGACCTATATTTCTAGAAACAAGAGTGAGGGAACTTTCTGCCACAGTAATTTTATATGTTCTAAATCAGAACTAGATTTTAGAGAATCTGGAAGTCATAAGGGCCTGGTTAAAAGACACCTTAATTTATCTCTTGTGACAGTAGAGCTTATGCAGTTTTGAAACAAAAGCAGATACAGAAAATGTTCATTATTTAATAAAGATGTGATATAAAAGGAAGAAGCAAATCTTTCTCTGGAATAATGATTTTCATCATTCAAATAAAATTTGGTTAACCCTATAACTTTCTCATCCAGAAATCATAAAAGAAGGATTTCTACTATTTTGTAATATATGGCTTTGATTAAATGGCCATCAAAGGAGCTTGATTAAAAGTGTTTTTTTTTCAGATGAAATACTTAAATAACCAGAATGTATCCAGAGGAAATAATAATGATAATAATAATATAATGTTATATATATACATATAAATTACCAATAATAATTTATCATCATCATCATTATTACTTTGACAAAAGTGGAAAGATTCAAAATGATATTTGCTTTTGGATTTTTTGTTTTTATTTGTGAGATTAAAAAGAAAATCAAACGCCGGAACAAAAACTTCAAAGGAAATCCTGCTGCTGAAGGAGGTAAAGAACAATGCACAATTCTAGTTCCTTGTGGGGCATTTTAGTAAAAGAATAAACCTGGAGGCTAAGTCATTTTTTTTCCTGAAATCATACTCCTAATTATATAGTTGACAAGCACACTATTGCAAAAAATATACTGCTATAATTCTTGGAAACCAAGATAGGTAAATTAATGTCAGTTTTAGAAAATGTAATAATTTGTACTTTTTCCCTTATAGTGATCTTGTTCCTTATGTTACGTTTCCTTCTGTTTCCTTTCCTGCTACTTTATGCTCCAGCCAAACAAGGAAACAGAGATCTATATTTCTTTTTTTCTAAGTATTATTTCTAGAGACCATATTGCTTCATTCTTGCTAGAAAGCCACACTTGCTGAATGAAAATCTGTGTATGTCTTTGGCAAGTTTAATTTTGCTTTCCATTTTCTTCTGCACAATGAAGACAATAACTATACCTATAGCACAGAGATGTGAGGATTAAATGAGTGTATGTAGACTTTATAAAGGTATTTGTTATCTATTATCTTTTCTTTCTGAAGCATAACTAGGATTTTTGCTTAAACAGAGTTCAGGGACCTTCTTGGCCTTGGCAAATTCTTGGCCTTGAGTATATCTTCATCCTTATTATCCTGTCGTCATCTATGCAGTCTAGATGTGTGCTGGGGACCATGCTGAATTCATCTCCTTAGATTCATGCACTTTCCTACCGATCATGTGAAATGCTTCCCTGCCAGAGGTCCAGAGCTGGTCCCTTTGAATTCAGGGGATCCAGAGCAGAGCCGCTCTTGCCCTGGTTTAAGGATGGTCTTGGTGAAGAGGGCTTTGATTGAGCATTGATGGGTATAAGTGGAGGAAACCAGACATAGCAAACAATGTAAATGGAAGAAGAACTGAACAATTGTGGCTGGGAGATATCGGGAATGACAGGCACTTCAACTTGATTTTAGTTCGAGCTCCACATATAGTAGAAATGTATGCAAACATATGGAAAACATACTAGTAGGTAGGTTGGTGCAAGATTGTAAATTCAGCTATTGATGTTTGTTGTTTTATATAGCTGTTGATTCTGCTATTATTGTTGCTTTTTCTGATGGCAGGGGTGAAAGGTATCTACAGACAAGCATTGCAAATATTGATAAGGAGAAACAAGAAGCTCAAAGGGGAAACTATTTAAAAATATTATAGACAGACATTGTGAGAACCTACACTTGGTCAGTTGCCTTACTAAAGGGGAAACAATGGAGACATATTTCTATATATTATAATGAACAAAGATTTTTTTTTTTTGAAATCTATCCTGGGTTTTGAAAAGGTGAAAATTCATCCTCACCTCCCTACTTTTATTGATGTAGACTTATTTAGACGGTCGCCTGTTAATCTAGGAATCAATAATTTTGGGGGATTATACATATTTAATCCATTAGAATTGTTGTAAAGATGCATAGGTTATAAACAAACCTCTATTTATCATATGCATGTTCACTATTAACATAAGTATGTGTGTTAAGAGGTGACCCAGGAATCAAGTAGATCTGACAATAATATGCAATATATATATTAAATTAGAAAATTGAGAGCTAATGGGAAAACTTAAAATATAAAAGTAACAATGATACTATTGGAACGGTTGATATCTTTGCAAAATGCCAAAATGACATTATGGCATTGAAATAAAATGCATATAATTCATAAAACATAGAAATGACCACATTTGGGCAAAATCTTATTTCCCTAGTCTTCCTGAAAAACACTTGAAAACAGAAAAAGAGAAATGACTAGTTTTATACCAGTACACCATAAAATAACGTGGACTTACAGTTAAGAATAATCTATATGGAGAAGATAAGGAAGATATTGAAGAGTATATACAATCATACTCAGATACAAATCAAGAAGTAAAACTACATGCCTTTAAAAATTAATTAATACGCTATAGATTTCTAAACTATCACTATCCTAGTGTTTAAGTAATTTTTTACAGCTGTCCTAAGCAAAAACATGATAGCTCTGTTCAAGAAATGACTCAATACATTCTACACCTAGTTGTTTGCTAGATTTCTTACATGTGTCCCTGTGTTTCTCTTGAAATTTGAAATATCCTGCTCCCCTCTGGGAATTCACCATAGTGCTCCACAAAACCCAGCACACAGTTTGCAGTTACATTGTATCAGTAGATTAATGAAATTGTCTCCTTGTTGTACTTTCTGTCTGAGTTTTAACTCCTAATCCACATTTATATCCAGTGCCCTCAAAAATATTTTTGCATCATGCTACTGTCCTGTAGCATTATCTGTAATTACTCCCCGAGTACTTTTGGAATCAAGTTCAAGCTTTTTCCCATTTCATTGGATTGCCCTTAACCTGCCTGAATGTATTTCCAATGCTTAGTTTTAAATATCTTCCAAAAGGTATACTGAAGTTTTAACCCCCATGTCTGAGGATCTGACCTTATTTAAAAATAAGATTCTTGCAGACATAATCAAATGAAGACAAATTTATTAGAATGGTCCCTAATCATTATAATAGCCTTATAATAAGAGGAAAACACAATGCAAAGGCGGAGACATACAGGGAGAAGACGGCCACGTGAGGGCAGAGGCAGACTCTGGGGTGATGCCAGACCTAGGAGAGCCATGGATTGCTGACAACTATCAGAAGCTATTAGAAGCAAGAAAGGATTCACACCTGCAGGTTTCAGAGGGAGTATGAACCTACTGACCCCTTGATTTCAGATTCTTAGCCTCCAGAATCGCGAGACAATCAATTTCTGCTTTTAAGCCACCTGGTTTGTGGTACTTTGTTACAGCAGCCCTGGAAATCTAACACAATTATAGAGAGGTGATTGAGGATCATAAATACAATCCATTTCAAATCATGAGAGAAATGGTGCTTTTACAGTTTAAAGTGGGTCTTCTATATAAGTATAATTTCATTTTTTAATATAAAATACCGCAAATGAGTACTAATAATCACCTGCATCTGTATACTTCTTACTAGTTTATCAAAGCACTTTCAAGTACAATATTTCCCCCAAATGCTGACTATCATATAACATGCCACATAAAGCAAGTATTGTATCATTTTGCAATGTGAACAGAATACTGGGAAAATTTTAATATCCCTTCACTGATATGTACATTCAAATTACTTATTCTTTCTAAAATTCATAGTTTGTAAGTAAAAGAGATGGCAATTATATTCTAACTACTGATTCCGAACTTTAAGTTCAAGTCACTATGCCTCAAAATCTCATGTTTTTAAAGCATAGATTCCATCTTCCTGATTCTTATCATTAACTAGAAACAGGACAAAGGATGGTGTATTTACATAAAAGCAGTCAAGAAGGTCTTCATGTCTGAAGAAATTTTTAATGTTTATTTATTTATTTTGAGAGAGAGTGAGAGGGTGCATGCATGTGTGAGAGGAGAGACAGAGAGAGGGGGAGAGAAAGAGAGATAATCCCAAGCAGGCTTCACACAGTCAGTGGCATCTTGAGCCAAAATCAAGAGTCAGATGCCTGAACATGCGAGCCATCCACACACCCCTAAATTTTTGAATTTTTTTTAATTTAATGAAATATTTGGGATCATTTTATGAAAAATGAAAGTTAGGTATTCCTTTAGGTCTTATTAAGAAGTTATCTGGTCCTAGAATTCCGATACTGCTTTTCTAATCTTGCAGTTAGCTGTCTCCTCTATACATCTATCCTACGTGTGATACATTTTTCTCTCTGAACATTCATGCAGTTTTCGGGCTCTAACAGTTGCCAGAACTAAATGTCATGCCAAAATTCCAGGACTCAGCAGAAGCAAATAGCAAGATTGGCTAGATGCCTTAGGACAAAATCATGATCCGGCCACTGCACAAAATGGTATCTGTGCAAAGAGACATTCCGTTTCTTTCAATTATAACTTTTGGAGTCTTAATTTTCATGTCAAGGGTATTTGGGAAGATTGAGCTTCTTATGAGTATTTGTATAGCACTTAAAATTTAAACAAGTGGAAAATTCCATCATTTTCTACTTAGATACTTATTTCCTTCAGATATTTTGACTTATTATCTAGAAAGTTTTATTCATTTACTGAAAATTCTAGATGTAGAAAGGTACATAAGCCTTATGTAATAATAAGCCTTATGTAATGAAAAGGAGGTGAGGAAGGGGTAAGTGAATCTTGCTTATCGTTTTCACTTTGTGTCATAAAACCATCATTTCCAAACACAAATTGCTCACTTAACAACACTAAGTGTGGTGCTGCAGAACACTTCTATGGCTTTCTCAAGTTAATTTGGCAAAACTTCAAGTACTTTTAAAATGCTGCAACACAAGGATTCTGCGGATAAGGTACCTGTGAGTTGAGGAATCTGGTAACCATGTTTTAGATTCTGAAAGAATGTAAGATTCAAACCTGTATTTACATTCTCAACAAGTGCTCAATACATATCCCACATTGTGATTTTCTTGTAAAAATATTCTCTTTTGTTCAAATTCTATTTACTGTGAATTGAAACAAAAATATAATGTCGAAACCCACTTGTTGGTATTTTACTGTTTTTAAGCATATAAGACTCTGATTTTGGTTGAAATTACTTTTCTTTGGGTTTAAACAATTGTTATATTTTTTCCAGGACTAAAATTTAATATTCGTTAAGAGAGCAGCATGATATCTGAGAACAGAGATCCCAGAATCAGATTATCTGCATTTAATTACTAGACCACCCCTATCCCCTCCTACATATATTAGCTGTGTGATCTTAGACAATAACTTAACATCTCTGTACTTCAATTTCTAGTTTGTAAGATAAGGATTAGGACAGTTGCTGTCTAATAGTTATTTGCAATTAATTATTAAAGAAGTTAATATATGTAAAAATTTCAGAATATTGTCTGACAAATTATTAAGCACTGTAACTATGATCTATTATGAACAAATACTGTGGGATGTATCAAAATAATGTTGTTGGGATAAATATCAGAAAGGAGAATTATAACAGACAACAGACAAAACCAACCCTAGAAACAACACTCTGCTTCTTAGTCTCTCACTTTTTATGTAAACAGATCTATATTCATGTAGCACTCATTGACTTAGAAAAACAGATGACCATATCTGTCAGGAAGGAAGCTAAATTTTCAACAGTGAAACATGTACTAAATACTGTTTTAACACATTTGAAATCATCTGGTTTCAACTAGCTTTTGATTTTGTAAAATCATTGGAAGTTTGGAAGCTCCTAAAATTATCAGATTCAGGAAGCTGCAAATCTCCCTTTAAGTGGTTAAGTAAGACAGTGATTCAATATTTACAAAGGCCCCACGATAAATTATAAATTAAATATCAAAGATGTTACCTACATGTGAACTTCATGAGTACATGTCCTTTGAACTTGTCAAATAATTAAAGTTAGAATATGTATGTAATTTACAATCTTCCTCTATCAGAATTTTAAAGTATATAAAATGCATCCTTCTTAAATTTGTGGGGAAAAACACAAATTATCCTAAAGATACCATTATTTATTGACTAAAATATGCTGAAATATGTTAGTATACTCAAATATAGATGTTCCAAAGAATCTATCTATACATTCAGGGAGTTTTGCCGCCATTCATCTCTTGATATAATTATTTGCTTGCACTGATTACATTTAATAAATTTTGATCCCAGGGATATAATGTGAAACCTTACAGATAATTTTCTGAGGTCTTTACGGTTGACAAAATGTTAGAATATGCTGCAACTAATTACCCTACAATGAAATTCATCATTGAGATGAAGAAAAAGAGTATTTTTATTCACTGAGTACATACATCATAGAGCTATAATGTAAATAAATATGGAAAATTTAAATGTATTCAAATAACTGAACACATTCATGGGCTCAAAATACTAAAATGTCTTTCTTCTAATAATAGTAAACAATGAAGTAGTTCAAGTAACTGAATTACAGTTATATAGCAGGATGTTCATGAGGTGCATTTCTTGGGATCTAACGATAATTGTATACACACAAAACTGGGTGCTTGTATGTGAGATGTATGTATCTGCAGGCTTTTGTCTAGTATTCAATTTAGATTTTTAGCATTGTAGTTATACTTTTGTCTCTAAATTCCATTATGATATAGTAGTTGAAAAAATTACAACTATTTTATTTATTAACTAGACCAACTGCAGACTTTGAAAGCAGCCTGGCCAGAGTAAAAAGTTGCCACTGAATCTGACACTTTTAACTTGGGATAACAAACTTAGAGAGGGAAAAATATTAAATCAGCCTGAAAATTATGGGGATGAAATGCAAATCTGAAATTGCCTTTTGGTCTCTTAGGAGAATAAATCCAGGTAATGGTGAAGAGGGAAGAAGAAAATTTCCTTCTAGAAACCCTTATCAGTTGAATCAACTCTAATATTCAGTGAGCTGTTAAGTGTTGCAGAAAATTTGCACTTACATCTAAACGGTCAAGAGGCAAACCACACTTTTTCTTGTTTAACTTTGCTTCAAAGTTTCAGAATGGTATAGAGTAACAATGGAAAATCTGACAAATATAATAGGTAATGAGTTCCATTCGTACTTTTTGGACACTCACTCTTCTGATCTTCAGCTCACTAACATCTGTTTCATGTTCTGCTCCTGTATCAGTTCAGAATCTCTATGTATTTAACTAATTGATCAGTGTCTTTAGATTTGTGTGTATATGTAAATACTGCTCCTTTTTTATAGACTTAATTTGTCTATGGTATTTTCATGCTTAGAGTGTCATTCTGTTAAGTTAACCATTAGCTAATCTAACATAATCTACAGTTCAAGACAGTGATACCAGTCACTCAAAAGATATAAAGATGATCGAGATGTAACAAAAGCAAAAATTGTATTGGTGTCAAGTCTTGTAATTTGTGTGGTTAAAAGTGCAACTGAAAGGGAAGCAGAGATACCTAATGGAAAATACTAGATCAGGTAAGGTTTGGACATTTTCCAGGTATCAATGGTTACTCATTGTTAAGAATGTGTTTATTAGCAGGAATAAATGAATGCTGGTGTATATAAACCAAGTCAAGTTATCACAATTTTCCTCACTCATTCTTTATTTTTGTATCCATGGTTAGTGAATCAAACAACCATTAAAAGTCATTAAGTTATTCTCTGAACATCTTCCAGTACTTACAATATGCTATGAAGTCTCAGGATTACAGAGATAGAATACATGTGAGCTCCCTCTGTCATAGACAGTAGTGAAATATGGATTGAAAAATACAAAAGTAATAAGTGCAAAGGTAGACATATGGTTCTGTGGAAGCAGAGAGAATCTTCAAACTTACTCTTTTGATGGGACATTTCTGTTAGATCTCAAAGGATTAGTCTATATGCTAGCCAAAAATAGAGAGTATTTTAGAGAGAAACCTAGTATGGCTGGCACACACAGCGGGAGGGATAGATATCAGAAGCAGCTGCTGGGGAAAGACCTCACATTCCCTACTAAGATTTACATTTATGCTGAGGATCAGGAGGAGTCAATGGTAATTATGGCTTTATCATTATTTTTCTTTTTATTTGCAATATGGAATGAGGCATGAAGCATATTCTTAATTGATATGAGGATAATGGGAAATCTCCAGTGAGAGGACTGATAAAATTCTAGAGGAATTGATCAGAAATGATATAAACTAAAGCAGTGACTGAAGAAGTTAGAGGGTAGGACAGATTGTAGAAATACCATCCAGGCATAGTTGATGGGCCTTTAATATCATAAGTGGGCAGCAGCAATGAGAATGATTCTGAGGTCATGACACTGTTAAGGTGTCAGTCAGGATTCAATCAGGAAAACAGGAAACATACTAAATATTTCAAGCCCTAAGAAATTAAGATTTGCCATTGGTTACTAGAGGTTGGTAAGGTATAAAAGTAAAAAAGAATAGACTCCAGAATCTCAAGAAGCAGATTTCCCCTCAATGGTTAAAGAACAGAATAATCAGAAGCAAGGATTTTGATGACAAGCCCTTCAAGGCGGCATTCATTCTTTCAGGGAAGATTTCAGTACTAGGTGTACTTGGGCCTTTTAGGAGGGTCCTCCCTAGTTGTCCATCTTAGGGGATTCAGCAAATCTAGTACAAAGAGCGTTCAAAGAAGGTTCAAAGAAGGTTGAGTCTATTCTCTGCTGCTATTACACTGAGGCCAACAGGGACTACGAAAAAAGAATCTCCTCCTCATTTGACATATTCCATCCATCTTCTATGGCTTCCGCTTTGCAAGACCTAACAGGAAGTCAGGGGATGAAGGAGTGTGAGGAATTCAGTCTTCAGAAGCTCAGCCCTAGCAACAAAGAACAGTATATCAAGGGTGAATGTGCACCTGAGAGACAACAAATAAATACTTGGTTATAATTAGTAGTTGATCTTGGCATTTCATGGTAAAGAAAAGAACTGAAGTAAATTTGAAAATTTCAATCTTGGAATGGCTGATTTAACATGAAAAGATATGGCAGATATTGGGTTTAGAACGAGGCAATCTGTGTTCTTTCATTTCTTTTGTTTTGTTTATAAACCTCATTGACTTTACCTCCTACTAGTGTTGGACTTTATGTCAATAACTTACGATCTCTATGCCTTGGATTTCTCATTTATAGCATGGAGATTATAGTACCTATCTCATGTTAAATTGTACAGGAGAGTTAACTTTGTTATCATTTGAAAATTTTCCATTATACAGGATTTTAAAATTCATAAGAAGGGATGATAGGCCCATGGAGGGCATATTGATAATGAGTATATGTCCACGTTGTCCGCCAGCATTTAAATTGTTGATGTTAAAATATGTATCATTTTAAGAACACACACACACACACACACACACACACACACACACACACACACACAAAATCCAGAAAACCTAAAGGTAATTACATGAAGGAAAGCAAAGGATTATTCTTTTAGAGGAGAAAGGTAATCATTACGCTCCTGTGATCAAGAATCATGAAAACATAGAAATGACAGAGATGACAATCAAAAAACAGGCCAAATGACCTGAAAATTAGGAATATACTTATGATATTTTTCTAAAGCTATTTAGGTGGAGTTTAGAGAAAAGTCTTTGCCATAGGCTGCATAAGAAATGCCAGTAGTGATATATTAATCAGGAAAATCTCAATCTTTGGGAACCGAGAAAGACATCAGTGGAAGTAAGCAGCAGAAGACAGTAAAGAAGTCAACTGGAGAAATGACACAAAGGAGGTGGAAAGCAGGTGAACAAGGACTTACTTCGAGAGATTAGCTTTCTGAAGTTGGAAGTACATATTCTTCATAGATAGTCAGTGGTGTTTAGCATAGGGAAGAATGAAATTGAGGCTCTTTTTTTCCAAAATAAAAAGAAACATAGAGAAATAAAATGGCTGCACTAGCCTCAGTGGTAAATTGGTTTTGTAATTAGGTCACACCCATAAGCAAGGAAATGAGCGAATGGCAGTTTCTGAGGAGGACATTGTAATAAGTCAGTGAGAACTGGTTTTCAAATGTCAGTCCCACTATTTACCATCTGCCTAACTTGAAACAATCTGTTTAAGCTCTCTACAACAGCAAAAGGGAACGATAATTTCCTACTGATAAGATCATATAAAACATTTAGTACAGTTCTTGACACATAGGAAGTGGTTCATTTTGAAAATCATGATGATGATGATGGTAAAGACGATAATGAAAATAGTGATGACTAAGAAATTGAAATAATCAACCATGGTGCCAGTGTGGATAAGGAAAATGCAGTTCTGGAGAGAGAGTGGTTAGCATAAAGAACTGGGAGTGATCCATGGAATGAAAACATTTTTAATATGTGACTCATCCTGGAACATTTACTTGGCTGGCTGAATTTGAGTCCTATGGTTCAAGTCTTCTAAACCACATTGGCTCTCTATGGCTTCAGCCTGGGGTTTCTTAATTCATTGCTACTCCAGAATTCAAGAATATTGTTTGGCTAAAGATTATTACATGTAACAAAATGGATATATATATGTATATATATATATATGTATATACTTGTTTTATATATACACATATATACATTTATATTTAAAATGCTATAGATTGTTAGAGAAGTTTTAATTACAAAATATAGAAATAATAGGAATAACAAAATATATACAAAACTAGTATTATAAATATTTTCAAGTTCCTTCAATATGTGGCATTTATTAACAATGCATTCTTATTTTAATGATTCACACAGGGTTAATCCTTGGCATATCTTCTTTCACTATCTAACTGGCAATTTTTAGAATATAAAACATTTATATCCTAATTACAGGATCTATTTATATGTTTTCATAAACTTTGGAACATATTTTTTAAAATTTTCATTAAAGGAATTCTTAACATCTGAGACCATATGCATATTTACAAACACTATTTTGGAATCAATATGAAAAAGTACAATACTCTAAAGTTTCATCTATCCAGACTCTTGATTATACACATTAACATATTTGTTGTAACAAATTATACTGCATTTTTGGAGAATCACTCAAAGTGAAGGAAAAATATATTTCTTATATTACCTTAAAATCACATGAGAGGAGGCCTATATTAGATAGCTAAGAAAAAGATCTGACTTCCTTCCTTTCTTCTTTCCTACTTTCCTCTTTCTTTCTTTCTTTCTTTCTTTCTTTCTTTCTTTCTTTCTTTCTTTCTTTCTTTCTTTCAGAAATAGTCTTATGGTTTTCTATAGTGGCTGCACCATTTATATTCCCACCAGCAAGACACAAGGGTTCCAATTTGTCCCTATCCTTTCCAACACTTCCTAATTTTTTATATATATTTCTTTAAGTAAAATCATATTTAATAATGGCCATTCTAATGGGTACAATGTGGCATCCCTTTGTGGTTTTTGATTTGTACTTCCCTAATGATTGGTGGTATTGAGTATATTTTCATGTGTTCTTTGGACATTTTTATATCTTCTTTAGAAAAATAACCATTCAAGTCCTTTTGTCATTTTAATTGAATTTTCTGTTTTTCTTTGTTGTCATTGTTGAGTTATAGGCATTTTTTATATGCTCTGGGTAAGACTCTCTTATTAGATATAATAGATTAGACAAATATTTTATCCCATTCTGTTAGCTCCCTTTTAGCTCTGTTGATGGTGTACTTAAAATAAAAATTGCACAAAAGCTTTTAATTTTAGTGACATCAACTTGTCTATTTTCTCTTATATTGCTTACTCTTGGTGTCATATCCAAGAAATTATTGTCAAATCCAAGTCATAAACTTTTTACCCTGCTTTCTTATAAAAGTTTTATAGTTTTAAGTTTTATTTTTAAACTTTGATCATATTTTAGTTAATTTTTATGAGGTATAGGAGAAGCAATCAAGTTTATTTATTTTTTTAACAAATGAATATCTCATTTCCCAATACCATCTGTTAATACAGGTTTCCAATAGATGTGTCTTATTTAACTTCTTTCTGTTTATTTTTTCTGTTTCCATTTTTGTTTACCTCCAATTTTCTTTTTCCCTTCTTATTACTTCCGTTCAGTTTTTCCCTCAGCAAAATACATATTGCATGCCAACTACACCACAAATGCTGTTTTAGTCCCTCAGTCCCTAGCAGATAAATTTGCTGCTAGTATGGGACTTACAATCTAGTGTAAGAGGGAGATGGTGACAAAAAACAAACTTGTGTGTGTATGTGTATGTAAGTGTGTGTAATATTAAGTTAATCCATGCAAAAAAAAAAAAAAGATGAGTACAATATAAATGAATGGTGGGCATTGCTCTATTTTTACATCAAGTGGCAAGAGACACCTTCTCAGATTAAGTAAAGACCTTCTCTTTGAGGAGAGACCTTAAAGAAGTGAAGAAAGAACTCTGGAGATATCCACAGAAGCGATTGTAAGAGTAAAGGTCTCCAGACAAGAATATGGCTCTTTGAGGACCAGGAAGGCACCCGGGGGTGGCTGAAGTGAAGTGAACCCAGGGAGAGTGCTAGGGAATAAGGTGAGAAAGTGAGAGAATGCCATGACATGCAGGGCTGAGTAGTCATAGCATGGATATTGACTTCTATTATGAGTTACACATCTACTGTTCTGTGCGTTTAGCAGAGAGATGGTGTAATAACAAGTTGTTTTTCAAAGAACCATTGTCATTGCCATGATGTGAATGTACTGGGAGGGAGGGAGTGTAAATTGACCATTTAAAATGCCACTAAAATACTTCATGTCACATATGTTTGAATGTAGTTGGAATTGAAAGTGGTAAGAGAAGATCTTAGCTATTTTGAAGATAGAGTTGACAATTTTTTTCTATTGAATTGGATATGGAGTTGGAGATAAGAAGACAATCAAGAATAACTCCAAGACTTCGAGATGGAGAAACTGATGAAAAGACTACTTCATTTTTTTAAATGTATGTATTTATTTTGAGAGAGAAAGGGAGAAAGAGAGTTGGAGTGGGAGTCAGAGAGAGAAAGAGAATCCTAAGCAAGATCCACACTGTCAGTGCACAGCCCAACATGGGGCTTGATGGGAGGATGGGGCGCTTGACTGAACCCACAGACCATGAGATTGTGGCCTGAGCCGAAATCAAGCATCAGACACTTAGCTGACTGAGCCACCAAGGCACCCCTAGAGTTATTCTTTATTGATAATTTTTTAGTATCTTTTGGGAAATTAAGCTGAGGGAGGAATATAATAAATATATTAGTGATGGAGTAAATTCTGAGTAGTTTTTGTTGTAACTAACTTTACTGGTGTACTTCAAATTAATATAATTTGAATCTGGAGGTGAATTTGTGATTTTAAGCTGTAGTTCTTTGCTCTTAAGCAAGGAATGTATATATTAGTAAGGCAACTGATGACCATAAAGCCTGATTAAGTTGTGTAAAGTCACACACCTAGCAGAGAATTTGAAAACAAAGCAAAACAAAGAAAAACAAAACAATACAAGAAAAACTATTAATCTGAGACAGTGTGTCCTCCACTAAAACACATAATCAGTCCCTTTTTCTTTTTTTTTTTTTAAGTTTATTTATTTTTGAAGGAGGCATAGCTTGCATGAGAGTGGGGGTAGCCAGAGAGAATGAGGGAGAGAGAATGTATCCCAAGTAGGTTCTCCATCATCAGCATGGAGCCCAACTCACTTGCCTTGAAATAATGACTTGAGGCCAAAATCATGAGTAAGATGCTTAACCAACTGAACCACACAGGCACCCCTATCGTTCCCTTTTTCTAACTTAAGTTACATTTGCTTTGTGATATTGTGATTTCTAAAGCAAAATTATTTTACTGATTGGCTTCAAAAATGGGAAAGGAAATTTTTTTAAAAATCTTTATTAGACCAACTAATTACCAAGACATAAAGTCCCCAAGATGTTGGCTATATATTTAACCTCCATTTAGTCCTATAAACATCACTTTGAGGAATGAGTTTCTCAGAGAATTACCCAAAGACAGATACATACTTACATTCATTTTCATTATTTTCACAGAGAGGGTATTGTCTCTGATATGCCAAAGCAGAAGGACAGCGGTAGCCCCCTTAAGTATATGTTAAAGAGATTTGTTTTTTGATTTCTAGAAAGACATATTAAAATAAACAAAACAGGAAATTATATTTATGGGGCTGCTTTATATAAGGAAGATACAATGAATAAGGTATGTATTCGATTTCACATTCATATTGGACATTTCTTAGACCAAGAATAATACTCCTGGTGCACGTGGGTGGCTCAGTCAGTTGAGCATCTGACTTTGGCTCAGGTCATGATCTCACAGTCCTGGAGTTCAAATTCCATGTTGGGCTCTGTGCTGACAGCTCAAAGACTGGAGCATGCTTCAGATTCTGTCTCTCTCTCTCTCTCTCTGCTGTTCCCCAGCTCATATTTTGTCTCTGTCTCTGTCTCTTAACAATAAATAGACATTTAAGAAATTAAAAAAAAAATTAAAGAATAGTACTCCTGATGATTGGTATATACATTAATAATCAAATCATGACAGTTACTTTCTTCATTTTACCTTGGATCTCGGTGTCTAAACTGCCTTTATTAAAGCTGTCACAGATGACGGGGGAAATGTTGCCCGTACGATTTTTGAAGATTCATGTTGCTAGATGAGTCTTCCTTCAAATTAAAAACTGTGTTAGAAAGTCAATAGCTTTGAGACTATCTTATCATGACAATGCCCTGGATTTGTGACATCATTTGTTCCCAAGGAATTCAGTAAAACTGCTTCCAAAAGCCACTCAAAGAAAGAGAATACTTAGAATTTGGCATGTCTATATAGTTGTAAGTCAGTCTTTTATTACCTCCTCTAACAATCACTGACATTGTAAATTTTGTGGAAGATTAATTAGATTAAATAACTATTCACCAAAAGAACCATATATCTAAGCAGGAATGAATCCTACACTCTTATAGTTTACTTGCTCATTCATTCAGCAAATAGTTACTGAACTGACACTCAGTGCCAAGCAAGCATCTTAGCACAAAAGTAACACTATTGAGTAAGCAATGTCTGGATTCAAAGAACAACTAGTCAAATGAAAAAGACAATGGCATGCAGATGAATCTGGGTAGAATGCACTAAGTGGTATATTAAAGGAAAGTCAAGGGCCTGGGAAAACACAGATGAGGACATGGCCAGGTATAGTGGAGGATGGCCCCAAGTCATCAAAACTCTAGTCTTTTTGTTTCTACTGTGACTGTCTTTGCTTTTTTTTTCTTTCTGCCTTAGTTTTTATTTCTTCTCTATTTAGAAAATATCTTTTTCCATTGCGTCCTGGACTAGGATGAACATAGAAAGTTAAAGATAAATATGAATTACAGTTTATTGACATTTATTATTAAAATTAATTTTTATTAAAACAATTATTTTTACATAAAATAGCCCATTATTCTACTAAATCTGTTAGGTTCAATATGTGAAATAGCTGTTTGGAAACTAAACTTCTGACAAAAATTTTAAGAGTATTTTTGTATCTATGTAAGTAAGGTTCAGTACCTATGAATGCAAGGTTATTCTGAATTCTAAAAGAAATCAATAATGATAGCATTGGCAATAATAGCAGTAATAACAGCTAGCACAAATAATGTTTTATGCTAGGCACTATTCTTAGCATTTGGCATGTAGTAATTGTTTTAATTCCCACAACTAATGAGGTTAATGAGGTAGGGAGTATTATTAGTATTATTTTACAGATGAAGAAACTGAGGACTCACAGAGTTTAAATACCTTCCCCGGGGTCACAGAGCTAGTAAGAGAAGGAACCAGGATTTATTTCAGGTACTCTGGCTCCACAGCCTGGATTCTTTAACAGCTATGCTATAGTCATTATACTGTGGGAAGCTATACATTTGAATTTTATCATCATTACAAGTGAATGTTTTTGTTTGTATGGTTGGTTTTGGTTTCTGGGTTAATCCCTAAGATCATAACATTTTTTTTAAGTTTATTTATTTGGATAGAGAGAAAAGGAGAGAGAATCCCAAGCAGGCTCATGGGGCTGTCAGCACAGACCCCAGTGCAGGGCTCATTATCACAAACCACGAGATCAAGACCTGAGCTGAAATCCAGAGTCAGCTGAGCCACCCAGGCGTCTGGAGAACGTTTTTGTTTGTTTGCTGTTTTGAAAACAATTTATGGTCATTTTCATCAACTTTTCTTGGAGGGAAAGAGACTAAATACTTTGCAATTTGTTTAATGATTCTAGACTTTTTGAAAAGTTTTGCCAGTTGTTTTCCTTTCATTTTAGGAACAACTCTTCATTTTTGGTATACTGTACCTTGATGTCATGACTTTTAAGAATTTATTTAATCCTTCAGCCTCAGTTTTACTAGCTATATTAAATTGAAGGAATAGCTTTTCTCTTGCTAAATTATTTTTAGAACTACCAAAAATTCTTGGAAGAGTCTTCAAATTCAACATGTGTTCAGTAAGTGTAAGCTTTTGCATTGGTATGCTTGTTTAAACTCCCTTTCCTTTATTTAGAATATATGTGAGTACCTATGCACACTGCCCGACAGCTCACCCTGCCAAACATTTTTTTTTCTTTTTACATAAGTTTCTCTGAGTTTAAATCGTCACTCTTGCCTTTTGGAGCAGAAATTCACTAGGTCATATTTGTCCTTTCTCTTTTGAGCGACTGTCAACTCCTTCTTGAAAAATATAATTAATGCAGCTCTGTCTATGAGCAGAGTCGTTGAGGTGTAAGAACACCTGATTTACTGTCAGAAGATGCAGGTAGAAAACCTAGGTCTGCCACTTAGTTTTGCTCCACTATGCCTCCATTTTTTCACCTGTAAAAAATGAAAATATTTACTCTCTCCTCCCTCTTGATATTTTGTCTGACTCCAGCCTACATGGAAATGCTTTGGAGAATTACAATGCAGGAGAAGGTATTACTATTATTGTCTGTACACCCCCACTGTTCTTACAAATTTTCCACTCACTATTTTGCCACCTGGTGTGTGAGAAAAGTGAGACACATATTTTTTTAAAGAGAGAGAGAGAGAGACTCTATTTGCACTAATTATTGAAGAAAGGTTTGTTCTAACATCTGCTATAGGTATTTCTGGAATTCTTTTCTTAATTAGAATGTAAAAAGAAGTTACTTACTTCATTTATCTTCAATTAGCTATCAGAGAGGAAAACAGGAAAGACTGTTGTATTAGTCAGGGTATTCCAAAGAAACAGAAACAATGGGATAAGTATATATATATAAGTATATGTGTATATATATATATATGTATGTATGTACATACATATATATATATACATATACTTTATATATACTTACATATATATACATATATACACATACTTACATATATATACATATATACATGTATATACTTACATATACTTACATATATATACATATATATNAGCTGAGAAGTCTCAAGGTTTGCAGTAGGTAAGCTGGAGGGAGTCCCAGGAGAGGAGGATGGTATAGTTCAGTCCAAGTTCAAAGACTGAGAGCCAGAAAAACTGATGTAATTTCTAGTCTGAAAGTCCACAGGCTTGTGTCCCAAGAAGAGCCCATTTTTCAGGTTAACTCTGAAGGCAGGAAAAAAAATCATTCTGGACTTCTGGTTTCTACATGTAAGGGGTTTGGAAGGTGCCACTCTATCTTAACAACCAGTAAAGAATAAATGAACACACAGAAAATCAACTCTTCTTGGATGGGTAAGAAAGGGGCATACACAAGGTAAGTCACAGTTACCAAAATAGGAGAGCCAGAGAAGTGAATACAGGGAGTCCCAGTTTCCTTCCGTGGATACTCACATGTGGAAAATGCCATGGGAGCCAGTGCCAGAGTAGTAAAGACTTGTCACATTGCTGGAGGCTCAATGAAAACAAGTCTGAGAGTTAAAAACTCCAGAGGAACTCACTCCTAAAGGAGCCCACACAATACTGTGAAAGTTACAATGTTCACAGTGCTGGAGGAAAATTCTCTCAGACTTCCAGTGGGGGAATGTGGGGGGTGGAAAAGAAAGTTCTAGAATGTGCCAGGGTGCTCTGCATTTCTTTACATAAGGCTTGCCCTCAGGGAACACTAATTAACAAAAGATTAATTTGCTGAGGTATTTTCAGAGCCTAACTGACCTGAGGAAGAAAATACCCAGTTCCTACTGGCTCTAGTCATCCCTTCCCACATGAGAAAGAGGGGGAATAAATTAAGAAACATTTATGAAGTCTCCAGTGCAGAGGCAAATTTTAACTAAAAAAATTAAGGCTTAATCATAGGACTGTGGAAAACTTTCCTTCTATGTCAGCACCCCATTACTAAAGGCATATTTACAAGCCCAACATTTTACCAGGTACCTCATGCCCCGCAATCTAATGAAAATTGTGGGGCGCACAGAAGGGCAAAAACTAAAACTAAAAATGAATTGAAGACTTCAGAGTAAGCGTGAGAATCATAAGTAGGGTAAAACAATTATGATTAATATCCTAAGGGCTCTGATGAATAAAGTAGACAATATGCCACAACAAATGGCTGGATGCCGGAGAAACATGGAAATCCAAAGAAATAATCAGAAAGAAATGGTAGAGATTAAACACACTAATGTAAATGAAGAATGTCTTTGATAGGTTACTTGCAGACTATAGAGGGCTGAGGAAAGAATCTCTGAGCAGAGAACATAATAGGATCTTCAAAAGCCAAAGAGCCAAGAGAACAAAGACTGAAAGAAAACAGAACACAAAAAGAAAAGAAAAAGAAAAAAAAACCCCACAGAATAGAATATCCAAGGAGTGTGAGACAACTATAAATGGTATAGCATGTATAGCATACAAACATACAAACAATGGGAATGACCAGAAGGAAAAGAAAGAGGGACAGGCACAGAGGAATATTTGAAATAATAATGACTAAAAGCTTCCCCATTAATGTTAGACACCAACTATAGATTAAGGAAACTCAGAGAGTACCAACCAAGACAAATCCCAAAAAATTACATCAAGGCACATTATTTTCATATTATAGAAAGTCAAAGCTAAAGAAAAGATTCTGAGAAAAGCCAGAGGGAAAAATACACCTTACCTTGAAAGGAACAAAGATAAGAATTTGATCTAATTTCTCAGAAACAGTGCAAGTAAAAAGACAGTGGAGTGAAGTATTTAAAGTGCTAAGAGAAAACAAAACAAAACAAAACATAACAATCTAAGCACTTTAGAATTCTATATACTGTAAATCTTTCATTCAAAAGTGAAGGAGAAAAAAAAGACATTGGACAAACTAAATAGAAAATATTTGTTACCAAATTTCATAACTTAGATGAAATCAACCAATTATTTGAAAGACATAATCTGTCAAAATTCACACAAGACAAAATAGGTGATCTGAATAGGCCTATATATTAAAGAAATGGAATCAGTAATTAACCTTTCAAAACAGAAAGCACCAGTTCCAGAGGGCTCACTGATAAATTCTTAAGGAAAAAATTATACCAATTATTTATAATCTCTCTCAGAAGTTAGAAACAGAGGGAACTTTTTAACTCATTTTAAGAGACCAGCATTACCTCAATACCCAAATCAGACAAAGACACTACAAGAAAACTTCAGATCAATATGTCTCATTAACATACAAACAAAACTTGTAAACAAAATATTAACAATTCAAATTTAGTAATATATAAAAAGAATTATACATCATGACTGTGTGGGATTTTTCCCAGGCTGATTCATCACTTGAAAATCAATTAACCTTCTGCATCACATCAACAGGCTAAAAAATAAAAAATCACATGATCATATTAGTAGAGGCCAAAAAAATATTTGAGAAAATCCAACACCCACACATGATGGAAACTCTCAATAAACTAGAAACGATGACCAAGAGGATTAGAAATAAAACAACAACAGCAACAAAAACAAAAAACAGTATCCCTTACATACACATCCCCAAAGTGAAATAGTTAAGTTTATATCCAAGAAAATATGTTCAAAATCTATATGAGGAATACTTCAAAACTCTAATGAACAAAATAAAGAACTAAACACATAAAGAAGTATTCCATGTTCATAGATAGGAATATTCAATATTGTGGAGATAACAGTTCTTAATTGAAAACTTAAATACAATTCTATGTCCTATCCCAGCAAGCTATTTTGTGGATATCAACAAACTGATCCTAAAGTTTATTTGAAAAGCCAAAAGACCCACGATTGCTAATGGATACTGAAATAGAATTACAAAGTCTTTCCCAGACATGGAGGAATCTTAAATGCATATTACTAAGTGAAAGAAGTCAACCCAAAATGTGACATTCTGCGTGGTTCCAACTATGGATATTCTGAATAAGGCAAAACTATGGAGGCAGTGAATAGTTCTGTGGTTACCAGGGTTGCAAGTAGAAAGTGGGGATAATGAGGTGGAACATATAGGATCCTGAGGACAGTGAGAATACTGTGCATAACACCATAATGATGGATACATATCATTGTATGTTTGTCCAAACCCACAGAATGTACAACACGGAGAGTGAATTGGAATGTAAACTATAACCTCTGGATGGTTATGTTTCCATGTCAGTTTATCAGTTGTAACAAATGTACCAGTTGGAGATACTGAAATGTGGGAAACTGTGTGGGGACGGAGTTATATAGGAAATCGCTCTACATTCTTCACAATTTTGTTCTGAAACTAAAATTTCTGTTAAAAAAAAAAGTCTTAGAGGTGCCTAGGTAGCTCAGTCGGTTGAGTGTCTGATTCTTGATTTTGGCTTAGGTCATGATCTCGCAGTTTGTGGGATTCAGCTTCCCCACTCATTCTCTCTCTCTCTCTCTCTCTCTCTCAGTAAACTTTTAATAAATGTGTTTAATAAAAAATTCTTAAAAAAGAAAAAAATAGCAATGTCACAGCTTAGCAGTCAGGCAGAAGGAGTTGCCCTCTATTTCGGGGGAGGGTCAGCCATTTTTTTCTATTCAAGTTTCAATTGACTGAGTCAAAGCCACCCATATTAGGAAAGCCAATCTGCTTTACTACCCATTCAAATGTTAGCCTCATCCAAAAATATGCTGACAGTCATACCTAGAGAAACGTTTGATGAAATACCTGGATACCTCAGAGCCCAATCAAGTTGAAATATAAAATTAATCATCACAACTGAAGAGAAGAAAAAGAAAAAAAAAACTAGCTATAGAAATTGAGAGTTGTCTACATGGAATGTTAGGTGCTTATATTTTCAAATGAAGAATTTGTTCTGAATTGAATTTGTATAGGCACAAATTGGATAATTAGTGCAAGATAGAAAGTTGTCTGGTTCTCCTCTCTTTCCAAGCTGTCTGTTACTGGGTTATGGCGATAACAGTACCTTGGTCATAACAGATGTGCTAAATTAAGTTTTTCTTTGACCTATTAATAGGGCCACTGTATTTCCATCAGTGCTGCCCTCTGTAGGAAAAATGTTGATAGTAACAGAATACTAAAACTGATACAAATGTATTTTTTAAAACCTTTAAGCTCTTAGGCTGAAAAGTTAATTTGTTTCCAAAAAATAAAATAGGGTAATTTTTAGCTAGCAGATTTAAGGTTTATGTAAATTAAAGAACTTTTCAAACCATTTTAATCTCTGAATTAAAAGAACCACATGGAGCAAGACAGGCCACATCTATCTTCTAAATTTATACAAAGCATAAACTATATTTGAATATCTTCCAGCACCTTTAACTCAGTATTTTATACTAGTCCCATTATGTTAAAGGTGAAGAATTTATGCAGAATTTACTGAAAAAATCAAAGGTGCAAAATCACAGTTATATTGTAACCCTATGGGGAATAAAAAAGTAACATTAAGAAAATTATTTAATCCATGAGAATGTTACAGAAACTAAACATATATTATTTCCATTTTCCTTAAAGTATGTATTCCTTAGAAGCAAGGTTTATCAAGTTAAAATAATTAGCTCGATCAATGAAAAACAGGAAGCAATGGTGGATTCACATCTTATGCTGCTAAAGTAATTATTCTTTATTAAATACAAGAAAAATGCATCCAGGTATCTGAAAGATGATTCCGAAATTGGTATTTTTTGAAGTTTATGTATTTATTTTGGGGGTGGGGGAGCTGGGGAGGAGCAGAGAGAGGGAGACAGAGAGAATCCCAAGCAGGCTCCACTCTGTCAGTGATTTGGGGCAAACCCACAAACCATGAAATCATGACCTGAGCAGAAATCAAGAGTCAGATGCTTAACTGACTGAGCCACCCAGGTGTCCCTGAAAATAGCATTCTTAATTGCTTAGCAGATCATTTCCCCAAACTCAGTGAAAGTCGTTCGATAGCATATTCAAGTGAAGTTGGCAGGTAGGATTAGTTTCATAGAGTCATTCAGGAATGGATGTTATGTCCCACCTAGACTGTGACTCTTCTATGTTCATCAGAAGACTTTGAAGTCAGGCCTGCATTGTCTAGGTAGCTGCCTAGGGAGAAGCTTGAGAGGGAGAGATAGCAGATAGAGAGAAAGAGAAATAGATGAAGACACATCCTCTCTTAAACCGTCCCAGAATGGAAGTGATAATTTCTACTCACATTCCAATAGTGAAAATTGTCACAAAGCCCTATAAGGATGCCAGTAGAGTTGAGGAATACAGTATAGCTGTAAGCCCTGGAAGGGACCTGGGAGCCAGTAGCCCATCTTGGCAACATCAGTAAGAGAGTTGGAAAAGAATGCACATTTAAGCCTAACAATAGATTTAGTGGGCCCTTTGATGATGACTAGCCTGGTACACAAATCTTAACTAGTAGCAAAAGTGACAATAATATCAGCCAAAATAAAAACTGTACTTGACACTTAAGCTTATCAGTAACAGCAGGAGGCAGCAAGATGGTTGGATTCATAGGATTGTAGCTTCTACTACAAACTGATGCATTTGTGATGGTAGGACTTGAGCCTGAGCACATGGCTCAGGTTGTCTTATTTCCTCCTTCTTTACCTCCTCTTATTTTTCCTCCTTATTCACAATAGGACTTAAATGTATCCGTAGGCTAATAATCTATTCTTGTATATCTTGAACAGACTGTCTATACTATCTTGGTCACAAATTCATTTTACTTAATTTGTTAGATATACAAGAAGATTTTTCACTGATTTTCCAATGTTTCATAGTCTGTAAAAATAGGAAGAGCTTGGGGCGCCTGGGTGGCTTAGTCGGTTAAGCGTCCGACTTTCGCTTAGGTCATGATCTCGCGGTTCGTGGGTTCGAGCCCCGCGTCGGGCTCTGTGCTGACTGCCAGCTCAGAGCCTGGAGCCTGTTTCAGTCTGTGACTCCCTCTCTCTCTGACCCTCTCCTGCTCACGCTATCTCTCTCTCTCTCTCCTAGAAATAAATAAAAATCTTTAAAAAAAATAGGAAGAGCTTAATTTTAATGTTAAATGTGATGCTTGCTCATTGCAGAAAACTAGTCAACAAAGTATAACAATGTATTACGAAAGCATGATAAAATTATTTAAAAATGTCCAATCCCATCATTCAGAGATTATTAGTATTTACTATCTTGGCAAACATTCATCTATATTTACATCCATATATTTGTTGTTTTGTTAAAATGAGATCATTCTTTATAGAGTATTTTGTACAGATTTTGTTTTTCCTTAGAAATATGGAGTTGACACATTTCTAGGTTAAGGAATGTTTATCTGTATTTTTGAACTGGTTGTGTAATGTTTCTTTCCTCTCAAGTCTTTTATCTTCATTAGAATGAAGATAAAATAAAATATACATAGTCAACCTCTCTGGGAAGGAAAACTAAATAAATGGAAAAGAACCAATACTAAAAAGTATAATCCAAGAAAATTTCCTGAGATAAACAAACAAATAAAAGAGAGTTAAAACCACATAATGACAAAGCACCGTCATTTCCTTGGGAAGATAAGCAAGTATTTCCAACACTAATACATATCCTAGTAAAATAAGTAAACTCAAAGTAAAAGAAAAATTCCCTGGAAGCATCTAGAATAGTGTATGGAAGTTTGGAGCTACAATTCAGACTAAAAGAGAGACTAACACAGAAAATAAACGTATACGTTTCAGTTAAATAAATAATATGAACATGACTGGACATGTAATATTAAAAAAAAAAAGAAGAAGAAAAAAAGGATGCCTCAAATTCTACTCCTGAAGCCAAGAGCATACTGTATACACGTACATTAACTAAGTTGACAATTAATTATATTTAGAAAAGAAAAGAAAAGAAAAGAAAAGGAAAGAAAAGAAAAGAAAAAAGAAAAGAAAAGTCCATCCCTATTGGTTGATAGAGCATTTTGTGGATGTTAAACCCGGAGCAGGTAACAGGGTAATGGATAAGCAGAAGGTCTCTGGAATCAGACTGTCTGGGTGGAACCAAAGGACCTTGGGAAAGTCATGAGGCATCTCTAAGTCTCTGTTTTCACATCTGTAAAATGGGAATCCTATTTTTACTATTAAGGTATTTGTGAAAATTAAATGTATGTGAAGTGCTTATGATAAAATTAAAAAACAAGGTTAAAAGTAGGATAAATAAATAAGTGAAAAAAATAAACAATAACATCAAGAAAATAAATAAATAAATTTTAAAAAGAGATTCGTATTTTGGAGTTGGGGAGTAAATTTCCAAAGCTAGCCATGTTGGAATAGGGGGAGTCTTGTAGTTTAGAGACACCACTGCATTTACTCACACATAAATTAATATCCTGTTGTCATTTGCTTCAAACTTGCCCAGAAGTTAGTAAGTGGTACACAGATAAAACAACATTGGGTTGAATAGTATTGAAACTGAGTGGTAGGTTCATGGGAGTTCATTGCATTCTTTTTTCTTCTTGCATATACTTTAAAATATTCCATACCAATTTTTTTTCAAAACGGATTTGTTTTTCTTTGTTTACTTCAAAATGTTTTTCTCATGTGCTATATTTTGATTTAGTGTTCCTAATGTGTAAAATTTTATTTCTTCATATCCTGGATTACTTTTGTATACTGTATCATGGTCTTACTCATAATTCTCCATTTCAGTTTTGTTTCCCAAAGATTTTAGCCCTTAGTACCTAAATTAATCTCCTTAAACACATTACTATTATCTGTAAATTCAAACTATTCAAAATGGATAAAAATATTTTAAAAATAGGTCTATATATTTAATCCCATTCCTCTTAGTGAGGAAAATGTGTATTTTTTAAAAAATAGATTGCCTACTTTAAACATTAGAAACTCAGAAATATTTTTTTATCTAGGTTCCCAAACTGTGATTACAGTCTGTTTTTTTTTTTTTTTAAATAATAGTCTACCATCTTTGTTCAAACCATAGGCATTTCTTTTTTGTCCCCAGAAATATGAGCTACATACTCTGATCAGTGATATTTCAAAATGCAAATCTCATGACACACCATTTTCTTGGTTGAAATGCTCATAGGGCTTTCTAAGGTATTTGAAACTTATAAGGTTTTGAGAAAATTAAATGTATTTAAAGTGCCCATGATAAAATTTAAAAACTTTCTGTTATAAAGAGAGAGATTCTTAATTTACATTCTCTCCCTGCTAAGACCTCTTCAGCCTCCTTTTCCCCATCCTTTAATTTTCGTTCATCCACCTTCTTTGCAAAGCCAGCTCTTGTTCCTGGACCATTTCCTGTGGCCTTCATTTACCTCATTCTTACACGTTTATCAGAACCTACTGCCGACATCACTTCCTAGGAAAATTACTTCTGAAATTTGCTTGGCAGTTTCCTTGATGTATACACTCATAACACCCCATGATTTTGTTTTAGAGCAATTATCACAGCGTGTTGTTTTATATGTATTTGTCTAGTTACTATTTACAAATGTCTGTCACTTGTTTTAGATGATAGACTCCACAAAGACAGCAGTCAAGGAAACTATTATACTTAATACTTCCTCACTTTCTAGGATGACATCCATATTAGGCATATGTAGATTTGTTGACTAAAGAATTTCTGAGTATTTCAGTCTGTTATGGTTGGTACTTCCATCAGATAAGGAACATTTCTGTAGGAAAAATCCCTGATGCTTCTGTTTTATATTCTCTTTTTAAGAATGCTGCATTCAGGTGTTCCTTCCCACCCCCTACCTCCCCCACATTCATTTTAGAAAGTAGTAGCTAGTTAAGCAGAACTTACTAAATGAGCAAGTTCACAAGAAAACCACTATGGTCTTATGTTAGTAATATGTAAAATTCTGTTATTTAAACTAAATGAATCCCAGGACTATCTAGAAACAGAATCTCTAAGACATTTCAAAATTGCAGCCCGTGGAGTCCACAATTGATTGTTCAAATGAATAATGTAAAATCACAAGTGGAAGCAAACAACAATAGTGTAACAATGATAATGGAATACGAAAAGAAAACAAACAAACAAAACCCAACAAGCATTAAGAAGTGTGTAATGCTAATACAGCCTTTCCTGCCACCAATAAAAATCTTAAATGGCTTAGTGTTTAAGCTCAGAGAGGAGAGAGATTTATACAATGCTATTGATATAAAAATTCTCAGCATATTTAATTGGCCTTAGGTGAAAGCACATGCAATAAATCTAGTGGTCATGGTGTGGTAATAGGCAATTGTTATTAAATATTCCAGTTCTCCTATGTAAAGATGAAAATCGAATCAAAATGTTCAGATAATTATGAATGTTTCTGTATTCATTTCTTTATCAAGCCAAGCTGTTGTAACTGCATGCTTGACAATATTTTCCATCAAACTGTTAATGTGCTATTAAAACACAGTTTGGAGGGCACCTGGGTGGCTCAGTCAGATAAGTATCAGACGTCCATGATCTCACAGTTTGTGGGTTTGAGCCCTGTGTCTGGCTTTCTGCTGTCAGTGCAGAGTCTACTTTGGATTCTCTGTTGCCCTCTCTCTGCCCCTCCCCTCACCCATGAGAGTGTGTGCACATGCATGCACTCTCTCTCCCAAATAAATAAACATTGGGGCACCTGGGTGGCTCAGTCCATTGAGCATCCAACTTTGGCCCAGGTCATGATCTCATGGTTCATTGGTTCGAGCCCTCCCTCGGGCTCTGTGCTAACAGTTCAGAGCCTGGAGCCTGCTTCAGATTCTGTGTCTCCTTCTCTCTCTGTCCCTCCCCCCTCATACTCTGTCTCTCTCTGTCTCTCAAAAATAAATTTTTAAAAATGGAAAAATATTTTAAAACATAAACATTAAGGAAAACCCACAATTTTGTACTTTATAGTAATTAACTTATTTTATGCTTAGAAAATTACTCTAATAGTTTAATTTGACCAAGATAGAGTTAATTACAAAGAGAAATATATAGGCAAAATTTGATTGAAATACAACAGAAATAATTTATTTTAAAAAGTGTTCATTGTTCAATACTCAAATTATCAAACTGTTGGATGTAAATCAGCAGAGTTTAAAGAAACATGCTCTTCAGTTCTTCTGGGTATAGAAAATATTGGCCAGTCTGATTTCATTCATTACATATTTTTCTTCTTCAATTAGAAAGTTAATAAATTTGGAATTAGATATTTTGCCAACATATTACTGAATTTGTTATCTAAATGACTTGTATAATATTTAATAACAGAGAGGATTACTTTTGGAATGGGTAAAATGCATGATGCTAAACAAACTTTCAAAAGGATCAGGGGCTAAATTAACTCAAATTACTCTAATTAAGACTGACACAAAATATTTCTGCTTTTACAATTGAAAGAACTGACCCTTATGGTAAGAGCTGAAGAAGTCAGTATTATGACTCTCAAGAAATGACTTCCTTGACTTTTAAGGGAACTTACTTTATTGAAATTTCTGATGCACTGCACAGAATGTAATTCAAATTAATATTCTCTCCTTGGTTTGAGAATCTCTTGTAGAAATTTAAAAAAATTCCCACTTCTATCAAACAAGTTAAAAGTTACAGTGTAATTTTCCATTTTATTCGATACTTGTGCCAGTTAAAAGTAGACCAGAATGAGCTTCTTAAAAGCAAAATGTGACATATATCATATACCAGACATATGCCAGTATGACTAGTATATTTTATAATATCTTTTATTTTATAGTCTATCACTTCAAATTAGATCCTACATCTTTGAAAATCTTGTGTTGATGTTTTATCATGCACATTGATTTCATCCTGATATCTGCCTTCACAAATACCTGAAGCCATAATTATATAGATTTGAGAAATTTGTATCATTTTCAATAATAATTAATTTTTCCATCTTCCATTAATTTACATTACTCTTATATTTCTTTCATTAGTTTACTTTTAGCTTTGTCGTGATTATAATTAGCTGCATATTAAAGTGTGCTATACTTTGGCAGGTTGGACCAATATTGACAGACTCAGAGAAAACAAATTGCTACAAATTGTATATGTTTGCAAAATATCCAATTGATTTTTAATTTGGGAAGTCACATTGTTCATTGTTTGACATTTTTAAAAGCATTATTCCTAATTAGCACTGTTATGATAAAGTTGCTTGCTTTGTGAAGCAATTTTATTGTTTTTATCTTAAACAACAGGCAAAGATCTTGCCAGTTAGTCAAAAGAAATAGAAAAAAAATGAAATTAGGTTAGAAACTTTAGGAACTTATATATCTAAAACCCTAAGGGTATAATCATAGCATTTATTTATATTCCTAAAAATGCCTCAATATTAATAGTGTTAAAATTCCACTGAAACAAATATGCTGATTTCTGATACAGAAATAAAACATCTAAGGCATTTATTTACCTTGAGAGATAAGTGACTCGTTTCCCCACAGTATTTGGTAACAAACCCTCTACAAACAGCGAGAACCTGTCATTTATCACCAATCACTTATTCATCCGTTCAAAATACACTTGTATATTCTGGGCTATCTGTTGTTTGTCCCACCAGATCCACACCTCAGTTTATAAACTCAGCTTCCTGGCTCATGAAACTAAACTCTATGGACTACACCCTCCCTCTACTTCCATTGAGTTGTCAATTGGTGCCCTGGCAGAGGTACCAGGGAGAAAGCAGAGTGAGATCAGAGTCCCTCTCTCCAGTACCACTCAGGGTTGCCACTCTGTGGCTCTGTCCTTGACAGATGTACCCATCAAAGGGGGCTTCCTGGTGTGATTTTCTCTACACTGTTCCCTTGGGCCTAAGAGTAGTAGCTGCTTATTTATTGCACAGCCAAGACTTTGCAAAAAAGTCTTTTGTAAATACATTCTGCTTGGATGCTCCCAACGTTGGGTGCCCCATCTGTTTCCTGCTGTGGCCAAATGTAAGCTCTTATCTTCTAGGCATTTGGTGTGGTTCTTGCTGATGTCAAGACAGTTCTCTTTTATTTGTTTACTTACGTATTCATTACGCATTCATTATTTATCCATCCATTCACTCATTTATTTTAAAATTTAAGTGGAACGGAGACCTCCCAATTTCATTTCTTGTGTGTTTAAGTAAAATTAGCTCTAAAAGTCTCAACTTTTGCCCTCTTCCCATACCAGTCATCCCAAAGTTTCAAAGTCGCCATCTGTAAAAGCAGAATCACACATACAGCCAAGGAGTTGTGAATTTAAAATGTGAGAAAATATTTTGTGATCGTATTCTCTCTTGCATGTGAGAACAGAGCATGTCTTTTGTGTACAAGCTCAGTAATGAAATGCAGAGTATCTTTCCTCGTTAAAAAAATTGTTCAGATGTTCTTGACTAGCAGTGTATTCTTGAAATTTACTCATTATAGTGATAATTGTCTAGTAATCAAATAATATGAGTCACCAATAGAGATTGTTAAAAAGATATTTTTGTCTTTATGTGTGTGGTTTCTAATTACAATAATAAAAAATAAAGTCCTTCTTCAAGAGTAGTAGAAGATGCTATAATTTCATCTCCTTTTTGAAAAATATTACATAATATTTTAAAGGCAATTACGGAATACTTTGTGGCTTAATAAACATTAAAGATTTAAACTTTAAATGACTTTAAAATATTTAAAACTTTAGATATAAATATTCACACTTTTGCTATTTTCAAAAATATTCCCAATTTATTTAATTTAAAAAAATAAGCTTAAAGATAACTTATTGATTCTAATTCTTGAAATGGACTCTAACAACACATGATATTATTCATTTTTTCATAATCCTATGGAATAAATAATAATATTTTCTGAAGCTTGGATTAGAATTCAGGAATATAAAATATTAAAGCAACATGATATAATAATATAGAGATTAGGACAATAAAAAATGAAATACTATACAAGCTGAAGTGTTATTTTTATTTTTTTCCTCTTTGCCATAACAAACTAGTGTCATCCACACTTTTGGATTTCAGATTGATTTTAAATCCACTCACAATATAGGAGATGCTAGGCCTTCTTCTTTGAAATGTTTGTGCCATTTAATTGCAGTTTTGTATGAAAATAGTATTTTATAAGATGTTTATCTACCCTAAAGAAATTCTTAGTGGGACTTGCTTTGCGCTAAATGTTGCCTTTGTTATTCAAGAGCTCTTTTATAGGTTTTCCTGTCTTTCTGGATAGAACTGTCAAATATGTAAAACTAATCAGTTTGTCAACTTCCTCTACTCTCCTCTGTTTCTTTGTCTCTCTGTCTCTCTCTCTTTCACACACACACACACACACACACACACACACACTCTCATACACAATCTTTCAAATATAACCAGGAAATATACTCTAGAGATTTCAGCATCATGCATAAAATTATATACAGTTGAGGAGAATGAGAATGATAGCAATTAAACACAAATATAATAACATATAGATGTTTTATAAAAGTTATTGTAGCAAATAAAATCAAGGGGAGCTTGCTTGGGTGGCTCAATCGGTTAAGCATCTGACTTCAACTCAGGTCATGATCTCCAGTTCGTGGGTTTGAGGCCCACGTCAAGCTCTGTGCTGGCAGCTCGGAGCCTGGAGCCTGATTTGGATTCTGTGTCTCCCCATCTCTCTGATCCTCTCCTGTTCTGTCTCTGTCACTGTCTTTGTCTCTATCTCCTTCAAACATAAATAAACATTAAGACTTTTTTAAAATCAAGATTATTTTTGAAGAATATATCTCCTTCTCCTTATATCTATTACAGAAATAAATCTTCACTGCAAACTATAATATTCAACTGAATATTTTCACTTATCCTTAAGTCATTCAAGTACTTTATAAACATTCAAGAAGACTTTTGCTACATAATCATCATCATCATCAGTAAAATTTCTTTTTTTTAAAAAAAGTTATTTATTTATTTTGAGAGAGAGAGAGAATTAACGGGAGAAAGGCAGAGAGAGAAAGAGGAAAAGAATCACAAGCAGGCTCTGCGCTGTCAGTGTGGAGCCTGACATGGAGCTCTAACTCACAAACTGAGATCATGACCTGAGTTGAAACCAAGAGTTGGATGCTTAACCCACTGAGTCACACAGGCACCCCTAAAATTTCTTTGAATTGAAATAAATTCTGCCATGCCAGAGATTGCCCTTTAGTCGTTTCTCTGTCCTCAGATACACAGAGCACATTCTGGGCCATGTAGTCTCTCAGGGAAGGGTGGGGGCACATGCATTTGCCCAGTGTAATGTAGATCCTTTCAGGCCTGTGAAGGTAGAAGGATATGAAGATCAGGTCTTAATTACAGAACACAGTAACCTAATCGCAGAGATTTAGATCCAAGAAACAAAATTTCCTTAAGGTTTGATTTTGATCACTTACAGAAAGAAGCAAGTGACAACCTCCCACCCCAGAGGACCAGAGAGAGGTATAAAGTCTTGTAGAGAATCCTGTGACAGTGGTTTAAGGGCTTATGTGAGAGAGCATTATTCCAACAGCCTTCTTTCTGTACTGTTTATGCTAAAACTATACTTGGGTAATAGACCATTATTGCCTGTAGTGAAAGCCACTAGTTTCAGCCTACAAACTTCTGGAATGCTCGCTGGAGATCACAGTGGAGTTTCTCCATCATACCTCCTACAGTGCAGCTGTCTGGAGTACTTTAAATTCAAGTTCACTATTAGGAAGGTGGCCACGTTCAGTTGGTCAGTCATAAAGAGGTACAGGATTCAGTAATTGTTTTGAATGAAGTCCAAACTACCAAGGAGGTTTTGTTTTGTTTTGTTTTGTTTTTAAGTTTAATTATTTATCCTGAGAAAGACAGAGACAGTGGTAGTTGGAGAGAAGCAGAGAGAGAGGGAGATAAAAGGTCCCAAGAAGGCTCAGTGCTGCCAGTGCAGAGCCAGACCCAGGTTTGAACTCACAAACCATGAGATCATGACCTGAGCCAAAACCAAGAGTTGAACACTTAGCCAACTGAGCCACTCAGGCACCCCACCAAGGAGTTTATTAAAATCACAGAGCATGCAGAAAGTGGGTATCAGGCAGCAATTGTTGAAAACTATCAATGTCAGACCCCACATTCAAGGTCTTAGCCAGCAGCTTCTAGCTACCTGCACCAAATGGACTGGAACAATATATTGTACTTGCCTACAAGATTGTCAAAGAAATGCGGAATGCAGAAAGGCTGAATGTAGGATTCTATGTGGAGAGAAAGTATTCAACATGTGGTCATATGATAAATAAATGATTTATAAATAAGAGTGCTATTTTGCCAGGGCTTACGAGTTAACCTATTTTCTAGACTCATGGAATACCGGTGAACCTAAATCATCTTTTTGATTCTCTTGTGTTCTCTGTCTTGTAATTTTCTGTTTTCACTACATCTACTTGTAAATTTGTTTTTAATTCTACCACATTCAATGATGGAGAGAGGCATTTCACTGTTCTGGAAATTTTCCCAGCCATGAAGCACTGTTACAGATATAGACAGGTGCTATATTGTTTCATAACTTCTCTGCCCCTGTCCTTCAAAGCACTTCTGGTGCTTCAGTGATTTTTACAGATCCACCAACAGCTAAAGTGGCTATGTTACAAACTAGCCATATGGAAGACACATTCATCCTTCTCCCCACAACTGCTCTTATCGTCATTTACAACATCACGTATCTGTAGCTTTCAAGAGTTTGGATTGGGCTTTTCAGGTCCCTTTCTGGGGGTAAAGGAAGTTTGCTGGACATTTTGTTAATAGCCCATTTCTCTGGGGAAATTGTTTTTAAAGATTCTTTAAAGGTTTATTTTTGAGAGAGAGAGAGAGAGAAAGAACAGAGAGAGAGCACGCACGCACAGACACATGCACATGTGAGCAGGGGAAGGGCAGAGAGACAGGGGACAGAGGATTCCAAGCAGGCTGTGCTGACAGCAGAGAGATAGATGTGGACTCAAAGTCAAGACCATGAGATCATGACCTGAGCCAAAGGCAGACGCTTAACCCACAGAGCCATCCAGGTGCCCCTGTGATATTGTTTATAATTTTTTTAATGTTTATTTTTGAGAGAGAGAGAGAGTGAGCAAGCAGGGGAGCGGCAGAGAGAGAGGGAGACACAGAATCCAAAGCAGGCTCCAGGCTCTGAGCTGTCAGCACAGAACCCAACAGGGAGCTGGAACTCAGGAACCACGAGATCATGACCTGAGCTGAAGTCAGCCATTTAACCGACTGAGCCACCCAGGTTTCCCAATTGTTTTTAAATCCAAAGACTTAAACCACATTCCCTACACATGAATGTGTTGGCTTTATCTCTTTCCTCATTATCTCTTTCCCACCTAGTACTATTACAGTTATAGACATCTGCATTTTTAGAAAAGTTATACCCATTTACTACTATTTTTTATTATTCAATAACTGCTGACATACTAGGGACATAGTAGAATATAAGACATGAAAAAATGCAGATGTTGAAGGAGTAATAGATATCTTGTGCTTTAACGCTTTGTGGCAGGATTGTACTATAAGCAAATGAATCAGTTACATGCATCACACACACAAACTAAGACGAACCAAAGAGAAAACGATACATTCCAGGTTGTATCTTTCTATTGCAGCCTGTCATTTACAGAATACTAGGGATTTGTTCTAAATAGGATGTAAAACTTGTTCCAAATTACGCTTCCTCAGTCCTGCCTGCCAAGAACTCAAATGTAACTGGATATAGCAACCCTGCCCAGGTATATGTGTCATCTCAGAATATAGAGGTGACATCCGCAGGATATGACAACTGGTAATGGTGGATTCATCCACATTGTTTATGCTTCAATGACCAGGCCTCAAGGGAAGGTCAGGTTTTAAAAAACCAAGTCGTGTCTTGCTATCAATCTCTAAGCACATGTCAAAAAAGAAGGAAGTTTGTTCCTCCTCATTGTTTCTGCTCAGTAACACAGTCAGGCAAGTTTGTTTCCAAGTGACCTGGTGAGCTGTGTAAGCATTTTTGCTTATTTCAAATCAAATACACTTCTTTTGTTTAAGGTGTAAGAAATGCATTAACAAGTGACGTTTGTATAGAACAAATGATGGGGAATGTTCCTTTCAAATATTTCTAATGTGCTTCCCATTTTCATTGACCTTGATTTTTCCTAAAACAATTTCTGCCTAGTCAATTCACTTATCTAGGATGGATTTAACTTTCATGTCAAAAACTCTTTATTCCCAAATCACTTTTGGTTCAAAGGAAGTAAAGACAGTTAAAGTTGGAACAAGTTCATTGCTGTATTACATGTTCCTTTCACTGGGGAAGAGGTCAGGAGGAAGAAAGGCAGCTGTAATTGAAAGAATGACGCACATAAGGCGGACATTATGTTCACGAAGCCATCAACAAAAAAGAGAGGATTCTTGTCTCTTAGCTCAGTTTAGAAGAAAATTTTGTTTGGAAATAGATGATTTAGACTCATTTACTTTTGTGATCGCTAAATTTAATGTTATTGAAGGGTCACATTTAAACAAAAATTATTGTGCATTACCTCTACACTCTTTAAGAATGATGCTGTTCCCAGGCTAATTTACTCAAATCTAACTAGTTTATTTTACCTGCCAGATTGCAAAACTGATACCAGAAAATGAAAAGTTTTCTCTTCAGTAACTATTTAAGAAACACTGGATAAATTAGAAAGATATTTTGGGGTTGCCTGGGTGGCTCAGCTTAGGACATGAACTCAGTGCTTGAGGGATTGAGCCCTGCATTGGCCTCTGTGCTGACAGCTCACAGCTCAGAACCTGGAGCCTGCTTCGGACTCTGTCTACCTCTCTGCAACTTCCCCGGCTCATGCTTTGTCTCTCTGTCTCCCTCTCTCTAATATAAAAAACAAACATTAAATTTTTTTAAAATTTTAAAAAAATTAAAAAAGATATTTTGGAAATTAACTGCTTTTCTTTTTAAAAAAATTTTTATAGTTTATTTATTTTTGAGACAGAGAGATTGGGCATGAGCAGGAGAGGGGCAGAGACAGAGGGAGACACAAAATCTAAAGCAGGCTCCAAGCTCTGAGCTGTCAGCCCAGAGCCCGATGTGGGGCTTGAACCCACAAACCACAAGATCATGACCTGAGCCCAAGAAGATTGCTCAACCAACTGAGCCACCCAGGCACCACTTAACTGCTCTTCAAAAAATAAAAAAAAATATCTCTTCTGTACTGCAAGAAATTATTGGTATTTTCTTCTAATTAGAATGCTTTTGTAAGAACAAGGTCCTCAGAAAGTAGTAAAGACATACTGCAGTCCAGCCAAGGTTTAAATGTTATGTCCTCCACTCAGTGTCTGTGCAATATATTCATTATATGCATATATATGCATATAATGCACTATATAGTCATTAACATTTTGGACTTTGGAAAGGAGGAAATGGTTATTACATTGTTGGATTATTCATCACCATCAGTGAATCTATTAGTAGTTTCCAATAAATGATGACTTCTATTATCATCAATACTGAGTTTTATGTACACACTAAGCTCTTTATAAATAGTTCAAATGAATTAACCTCTACCAATGTCTCACATGTATGTAACATCGTATATTTCACACAGATTAACACAAAGCTACATAGTTAAACTGGTGATTTTCATAGATCAGATTTTTTTTGCAATATGCATTTTGAATTGGTTTCATGGGGTGTTATATGTTTGCACAGCATCATATTTAGCTGAGAAAATTTTATTCTTTGTTTTCAGTATATTTTCTGTTTTGTAATTTCTGATCTTTACACTCACCTCACACTTCTCACTCAATGTCAGCCTCCACTACGGGGGTGATCGCTGATCAGTCTCTCCATAAATGTGCATTCACTCTTCAGAGGTCAGGCAAGATGGGGAAGTAGAAACCTCCATGGATTGGCAAAATGTGATCCATGGCAATTTCCGTACGAACAGATATGGAGAAACACAAATGCAGGATTAAAGTTGTTTAAAAAGTGCATGAACAAAAATAGTAATTTTTTTAATAGAAAAATCATCTATCTTTAACAAGACAAAGAAGAAAAATGTGGAAGATGGAGGCAGTTTTAGATTAAAAGACATAAGAGCTATAATGCAAATAACGTGAACACTGATTGTTTTGAAAAAACTACAAAAAGTCATTTTTTGAGGTAAGGGAGGGTATTTGAAAATAAACATGATATTAGATAATACAAAGTAGTCAATTTTAATATTGTTACAGAGAGGACTGTTATGTTGCAAGGAAAGCCCTTATTTTTACAAGATGCTTATAAAAATATATATGGTAAAGTGATATATGGTAAGGGATTTTCTTTAAATATTTTGGGGGCATCTGGTGGTTCAGTTGGTTAAGCATCCAACTCTTTTTTTAGACAGTTTTTAATGCTTATTTATTCTTGAGAGAGACAGAGCTTGAGCAGAGGAGGGGCAGAGAGAGGAAGACACAGAATCAGAAGGAGGCTCTAGGCTCTGAGCTGTCAGCACAGAGCCCAATGCAGGGCTCAAACTCATGAACTATGAGATCAAGAACTGAGCCAAAATTGGAGACTTAACTGATTGAGCCACCTAGGTGCTTCTCCAACTCTTGATATCAGCTCAGGTCATGATCTCACATTCATGAGATGAAGCCCCATCTCGGGCTCCTTGCTGGGCTTGGAACCTGCTTGAGACTCTCTCTCTTTCTTTCTCCTTCTGCCCCTGCTCCACTCATGCATATACTCTCTCACTATGTCTGAAAATAAAGTAAAAATTAAATGAAAATACTTCAGAAAATGTGAGGAGATGAAGCAATATTGTAAAATGTTTATAATGATTGAATCTCAGTAAGACTCTACAGAAAATTATTCTTTCTTCTTTTATATATCTTTACTCTAAAAAAATAATTTCAAAACACTTGTCATGCTTATTTATTTTTGAGAAAGAGAGAGAGACACAGTGTGACTGGGGGAGGGACAGAAAGAGAGGGAGACACCGAATCCAAAGCAGGCTCCAGGTTCTGAGCTGTCAGCACAGAGCCCGATGTGGGGCTTGAGCTCATGAACTGTGAGCTCATGACCCAAGTGGAAGTTGGATGCTTAACCAATTGAGCCACCCAGGTGCCCAATTTAGAAACATTTTTTAAAAGCAGTAATCTTATCCTCTATTTCCAGCCTCAGGCTAGAATATATACATGACCACCCTTTTGCTGAAATGGATTAAAAATATCACATAAAAATGTTTAAATTAAATAATAAATAAATAAATGTGGACCAACCCTGCAATTGCATTAAGGAGCTAGCAAGGAAATAGGGAATCCTGAGACCAAAAACTAATTTAAAACAAGGAAGAAGGAAGATAAATGGCATTTTACTAGAACAAGCTATTTGCCCTGAGGACATTGTAAAATAAAACCTAAGGAAATTGGGGTTTACTTTTTATGTATTTCTGGGACTGGCTCAGGATAGAAAGCCTTTTAGTGGAACTTCTAAATACAGTTGGGACTTGAAATTATGACTGCAGGGTAAGCGTGCACTAAATATAAGGTCACTTTCTTGCACCCCATGCTAGATTAAAAAAAAAAGAAAAGAAAACATGCCTTTCTCAAAATGAAGAGCTAGGTATGAAGAAAAAAACTTTTGCTGAGAATTAATAATGATAAACTAGCTTTAATAATTCTTCATGCTGAATTCAGATCCAGAGGAAATAAAAGTCATTTGAAGGAAGTCTGCATGCTCAAATGAATTTCCACATATAAAGTTCCATGGGAAATAGGCTCCCAGTTAAAAATCACGAAACATAGGGGCACCTGGGTGGCTCACTCCGTTAAGCCTCTGACTTCGGGTCACATCATGACTTCATGGTTCCTGTGTTCGAGCTCCGCGTCAGACGCTATGCTGACAGCTTGGAGCCTGGAGCCTGCTTAGGATCCTGTGTCTCCCTCTCTCTGCCCCTCCCCCACTTCCGCTCTGTCTCACTCTCAAAAATAAACATTAAAAAAAAAATCACAAAACATATAAGGAAACAATATCAGAAACAACAAAACATTGAATCACACTCAAAAAAGAAGCCTGACAGTGAATTTTATAACTGAATATGAATTAAGCATGTTAACAATTTACAACAGAAAGTAATGAAAACATTGCAAAATAAATTAATTTAAAATAAATACAATGCAATTAACTACTTACATTCCTTAAGCCAATGTACCATACCTCCCATTATCCTGCCTTTGGTTAGTCATTTCCCACAATGATTAAGTTTGGCAATTTTCCCTGCTTTGGTCATTGGGAAATTAGAAAGCGTAAATAGGCACATTTATGATAAGCGCTGGCACATTGGAGTGTGTTCTCTAGGAATGTTCCCTTTTAGAAATCAGCCTTCATGCTACAGAAAGTTGTAGGATTTACCACTGAATTAAGAGGGAAAACATAGAGCCAGAGAGATTGAGAGACTATCATGAATGTTCTAGCACCAGCCAGACATCTAGCTGGGTGTAACCATGTAGATGATTGTCCCATACTCTTGGTGTAACTATAAAAATGCACCCATCACACTCTGACCTTAATAGTCGAACAGTTCATTTTTGTAGAAATAACCAGGTATGTGTATGCCACTAAAAAGGAATAAAATGTTTCTATTTGAACTAGGTATTCCATACTTTAGTATCTAATATGAGGGTTTTCTTTCTGTTTTGAGATACCAGTTTTTCTTTGAAAGATATCTGGGATTGATTTGTTGCGATAGACTTTTTTCTATCATGTCATCCTGATCTTTAATGGGAGAACTAAAAGCTTTTGTTTTCTGGTATCTTACCTATAATGGGCTCCACATACCTATGAAACCCTTACTGAAGAGACTTTATTCTGAAGTTACTTTTATCTGTTAATACAATCAGTACAGTTTAAGAATTATCTCCAGAGCTTTTCATAAAGGTTTTTATTGAGTTTCAATGTGGCTTCTCAGTATAACCTATGAAGCAGAATACTTCAGTTGAAGAGAAATCTTTATTTTTTTTCTCTTTTTTCCTTAATCAATTGTAACATGAAATCTTGGTAGCAAATTTAAAAGGGTGTAAAAGTGTCACACTTCTCTACAATGTTATTTTTAGATTTTCTGTGAAATATAGGTTTAAGGTTATGTCAATAAACTATGCATTTATTATTTCTCTCTCTATATTTTTAAGGTAATCATTTCATGGGAGCAGCATAAACAATTCTAGTTTTCTGTACCAGTGACTAATTATGCTTCTACACAAGTGCTAAGTGAAACAGCTATATATTGAGTGACTCTCAAATTGAACTAAGATTCTTGTTGAGAGGTCAGAATTAAACTGTAATGTAGCTGCCCAATAGTTAATAGGCAGGGGAAGTGATTTGGAGTTGTAAGTAGGTTTGTCTTGACCATAACTAAGCTTTAGGAATTAGAGGCAAAGGAAAGTCAGATGCATGAGAATATAACAAAACAGCTTGCCAATTAAATAATAGGATTTGTGCTTAAAGTCCATTAAACCTATCTCTATTACCCAATGCTCTTCAATCTCTTTCAGTAGGATTAACTTCCTCCACTACCATGGATGTCAGAAGAAACACTCCTGAGGGATTTTACCTTGATTGATGGGACACTTTGTTTCACGATAATCACTCTTCGGTTATAACACAAGATGATGAGATAATAAAATTACTGGCAGTTACTGTTAGCTGATTCCTCATGGGCAGAATCCAGAAAAATGTACAAAAACACTCCTTTCTATTGATGTGAATTACATTTTCGAATCTATAGAGTTTCAAATAAGAGTCAGTATATTGGATTGGTTCATTGATTTAGTCCCATTTTTGCCCTGACTCCTAAGTCAGTAAGAGTATTTTTTCTCAGGTCCTTCTTTCCAGATTATGGCTTTTCCTCTTATTGGTAGGATGTATTTGTTTTTGTAGAACCCTGTATTCTCCCTCTTTTAATAATCCTTAAACATTTAAATTCTCTAGTGTCTCTATTCTTCTTCTCTATTTTTTTCTTTAGTCTTTAGTGTGTATTGTCAGTTCTTATACTGTATCCAGGTTCACATTTCAAACCAGCAGTAAATTGGTGGAGAACAGACAAACTAAAAAAAATAGTGTGTGTGTCTGTGTGTGTGTCCTTAATGCCAAGTAATTATAACACATTACATCTTCAGATTTATTTCCCTTGGCAAATTTTCCATAAAAGATATTTCTATTATTTTACCTCCTTTGGGCTTCAACACCAAAAGTTATTCCCCATCTGTTTTCTATCTTATTTCAAATCTGGGCCCTCGTTAAGGGAAGGACATGCTATATAATTGTTGTGTGTTGGACTAGGGGAAAGATTAGCAATAATAATCCAATTAATGTAATATGTTCTTTTACTGCAGGATGCAAGGAGTCATTTGGCCAATCGGAAATGCATAACTTATATAGGAAAATTAGCATGTAAGATTTTCTTTTTTTTTTTAATTTTTTTTTAAATTTTTATTTATTTCTAGGAGAGAGAGAGATAGACAGTGTGAACAAGGGTGAGTCAGAGAGAGAGGGAGACACAGACTCTGAAACAGGCTCCAGGCTCTGAGCTGGCAGTCAGCACAGAGCCCGACGCGGGGCTCGAACCCACGAACCACGAGATCATGACCTAAGCGAAAGTCGGAGGCTTAACCGACTAAGCCACCCAGGCACCCCTAGCACGTAAGATTTTCAAAATGCATTAAAATGCCGACTCATTTTGAACAAACATGATGGCATTATTTCTGTAAGATATATAACTGAGTGAAAAACAAATCCACCTAATAGTAACTCTGTTTTAATTTTCACGGATGTTACTACTATAAAATGATCAAAATAATTTTATTCTTTTCCTACGCAGAATCCTTTACTAAAATGTAGATTGTCAAATATCAATACAAGTATTTTTATGAACATTTCTATTTTATACACTCTAATCCTCATGTACATTTCATTATTCTAAAATTTTGCAAAACACAAGGTAATGATAGCTATTATTAGTTACACAATCTTACATAGCATTCAAACCATACAAATGATAAAGAACAAGTCAGAAAATTGTTCTTTCAGAAATCAACTTCCACATAGGCATCCTTATTTAAGATGCTGAATATTATTTAACTGGTTTTAAACACACCACATATTCAACATTAACCAAACAAGTGATTTGAGATATAAAATATCTATATTCAATAGATACAAACATTTAAATGACATTCTTTATTACTGGATCCATCATAAGTCTCTCATATTCCATAGGATATTTTAATGACAGGGAAATTTTGTTTAAATTCTTTAAGATAAAGATTCCATTCTCCACATGCTTTTATCCAATGAATATTAGGATGTAAGTGGGATTTATTGGCATTTTGAGTTTCTGTAGTCATGTTTTTGCACATGGCCCATCCCAAACTTGTTTTATTGCTCATTTTAATGGATTATATTTGGATTAACTTGTTTTATGACACCCATGATGAGAAATAAAAGAAAATATAAAGTAACCCTACTTGTACTTTAAAATAAAATATATAGACTTTAACCATAAAAACAAATCTAAAGTTAATACAATTATGTTAGCTTAGCAAAAAGTTATCTCTATATAAATGGAAAGTAAGTACTGTATTCTTTGTATAATTATTACTATAGAAATATAACATCTTTTATATAAATATAGAAGAAAATTAACATTAATATTATCATTTTAGATATTTAAAATTTTACACAAAACAATTGGAGACATAGATGTAGTTGGACCATCTTAAATAGCATTCAAATAATATAAATAATAAACAGGAAGTAAGCAAAATTTCCTTATAACAATTAAGTATTACAGGGATAAAGACTATTAATGACTGATGGCTTTCAAACAAACCGTGAAGAATATAAAGTTGCTATTCAAGTAGAAACTTGTAAGTAATGGAATCAACAATCACAGTAACTGTGAGTAGTTTACAGACTTCAAGGAGCCCATGATGACTGGGTGCAAAGAGTTAAGGGTATAGGCAGTAAATCAGGCTGGAGTCAGTGTATTAACAGGGCCGCATAGTGGAAGGGTGGGAGAGTGCAGTAAGGATTTGGCTTTTAATATGAGTGAGAAAGGTAACTAATATGACATTTTTGGAAAGTTTTTATGTGTTTGGACTTAATTTTAATGGGATTATTCTTGATAAGAAAATTGGAAGACAAGCTGAAACAGGGAGAACTTTTTTGGGGATTGTTGCATTGACAACAGAGAAGGTATAGGGGTTTAAACAGGGTGGTTGAAAAAGTAGTTAGAAGTGATAAATTACAAATGTTTTCAAAGTAGAGGCAACAAAATTGTCAGATAGGCTAAGTGATACTAAAGTTTTTGTTTAGTTTTGGCTCCAAAAGCAACTGGAAAAGAGGACTGAGATACAATTTGTGAACAGATTGTCAGGTTCTTGCATAAAACGAAAGAGGCAATGTTAAGTCTTGATATTTATCCCAAAGGTGGCTATAATAAAAGTGAATGTAATATGATTGCTTTATTTTTAACTATGTTGGTGCTACAGTGTTGACAGATTCTTAATATGAAGAAACAAGAAAGTTGTTGAAAGATATAGAAGGAAAATAGTTTAGATAGGAAGATGGGGATTTGACAATCAATATTAACAAATATTGTTGAGCATATATTAAATACCAGGTGCACTGCTAGGCATCAGAGTTTATAGCAAAGAACCATCTAGAGAAAATTCACTCTCTCCAATGTCAAGGGTACTAAACAATGATTGACATTCATGAAAGAGGCTAGTGGTCTCTATTTTTGTACACTTTAGGTTGAGAGAGAGAGAGAGAGAGAGAGTGCACGTTTAAAGCATCATATGGTATAAAATATGAAAACAAGCTGTTGAATTGGGCCCCTCCCAAATTCATATAGTGAAGCCCCAATCTCCAGTGTGACTGCATTTGAAATAAGGCTTTTATGTTGGTAAATAAGATAAAAAGATAAAATACATTCATAAGTATGGGCCCCTTATCTGAAAGTATTGATGTCCTTATGAGAAGAGGAAGAGACATCAGAAACCTCTCTCTCTCTCTCTCTCCATATGCACAAAGAAAATTTGAGAACACAGAGAAAACAGTCTCTGCAAGCCAGGAAGAGATATCTCACTAGAAACCAAACCTACAAGCTTCTTAATCGTGGACTTCCAACTTGCAGAACTATGAGAAAAGAAAATGATGCCTAAGCCACACAATCCTTGGTATTCTGTTAGGGCAGGCTGGGAATGTCAACATTCTTTATTATGCTATCACTAGTTTGTTTTCTTTTGCTTCTAGGTCATGTGTATCAGTCAGTGCTTGATGAACATAAGAGAATATAAACTGGTAAATTTACTGGACATGAAGCTAATGCAAGGATGTAGACACCTACATAGATATTGGAATGGACAGAGAAAAGAGACTCCAGGCTGGAATGTATAGATACATTTTGAACAGCGTGTAGAATTGTTCTGCCAAGGGAGCTGCTATTTTTGAGCCATTTAGACGCCAGAGAATCTGGAAACCAGAGACACAAGAGCCATCATGGCTGCTGGCTCCAAGGTTGCTCTGCCTTAGCGATCTGTAGTCTATAATCTGGATTCAGGAAATCCCAGCCTTCTTGTTGAATTCCGTTAGCTCCAAAACTATGCTGGAACCCCTAAGAATCTCATTTACAATCTGGAAGCCTAGATTTATTTAGTTTTACTTTTCTAATTTTTATTTAATTTCTAGTTAGTTAACATACAGTGCAGTATTGGTTACAGGAGTTGAATTGGGTGATTCATCACTTGCATACAACACGCAGTGCCCATCATTATAAATGCTGTTTTGTTTCTTAAATTCCACATGAGTGAAATTATATGGTATTTATCTTTCTTTGACTGACTTATTCTACTTAGCATCACACACTCTAGCACCATCAACCTTGTTGTAAATGGCCAGATTTCATTCTTTTTTTTTTTTTAATATTTTCAAATGTTTATTCACTTTTGAACGAGAGAGAGAAAGAGTGCAAGCAGGGGAGGGGCAGAGAGAGGGAGATTCAGAATCCAAAGCAGGCTTCAGGTTCTGAGCTATCAGTACAGAGCCCAATGCGGGACTCAAACCTACAAAACATGAGATCATAACCTGATCATAGTCAATGCTTAGCTGACTGAGTCACCCAGGTGCCCATAGATTCCATTCTTTTATTTTTTAAGATGTCATTCTTTTTGATGGATGAGTAATGTTCTATTATGCATATATACCACATCTTCTTTATTCATACATTAGTTGATGGACGTTCAGGTCTATAAACATGCTGCTATAAACATTAAGAGCATGTACCCTTTCAAATCTGTATTTTTGTATCCTTTGCATAAATACCTAGTGTTACAATTGCTGCATCACAGGGTAGTTCTATTCTTAACATACTGAGGAATTTCTATACTGTTTTCCAGACTGACTGCACCAGTTTGCATTTCCACCAATAGTACAAGAGGGTTCCCCATTCTCCACATTCCTTGCCAACATCCGCTGTTTCCTGTGTTGTTAATTTTAGCCACTCTGACAGAGTGTGAGGTGGTCTCATCTGGTTTTGATTTGTATTTCCCTGATGGTTAGTGATATTGAGAATCTTTTCATATGGCTATGAGACATCTGGATGTCTTCTTTGAGAAAATGTCTATTCATGTCTTCTGCCGATTTCTTAACTAGATTATTTGTGGGTTTTTTTTTTTTTTTTTTTTGGGTGGTGTTGAGTTTGATAAGTTCTTTACAGATTTTGGATACTAATCCTTTATCCAATATGTCATTTGCAAATATCTTCTCCCATTCTGTAGGCTGCTTCTTAGGTTTGTTGATTGTTTCTGTCACTGTGCAGAAGCTTTTTATCTTGATTAAGTCCCAATAGTTCATTTTTTTTTTGCTTTTGTTTCCCTTTTGGAGGCCTAGATTTAACACACTGTTTAACTAAGTTCTGAACTCAGGGTTCATATAAATTGTGCTGATGGTCAAAAAGCATCCAGAGCCTGAGTTGCAAGGAGATAATCTAAACCCCAAGTTGAAGAGGGTCTGAAATACTGCTAATGGATTTCTAGCCTTTGTAGTCCATTTGGAAGTTGAAATAGACTTTGGTGTGCCATTCTATCATACCTACCTACTAATTAGGAAAATGAAGTATTAATTATCAAATAAAAAGAACTCCTGATTAAGAGTTGATTTTCTGATAGACCAGAGGTAAGGTGATATGTGAATAACAGAGAACAAATTGCAGACAGGTTTGTTAGCAATAACATTCCTTATTTTTGTATTACATACTCTCACGAGGTAAGCACCATATAGGTCAGGATACTGTTTTTTGTGAGGATACTTGGGGAATTCATATCACTGTTTTGGTTTCCAACTGTTTAATTTCAAGAAAGTTATTTCTTATTAAAATCTGTTCAAGTGTTAAAGCCTAAGGGAAATTGTTGAATGAAATAAATCAAAATGAATAAATTGCCACCTTGGGTAGTTTTTGAATTGATCTTCAAGAAAGTGTTGTAACTCTTCAATAGCCTTTGTGGTACTTTTAAAATAAATAATATGGATTAATATGCCCTTTTCTATACATGAAAATAAAACTACTCCAAACTTAATAGATATTCTAATTTTGTTTCATATATTTTTTCCTCTATTGTGTGGATTTTTTCCAGTATATTTTTACTCTGAACCTTAAGCAGCAGGCAGCCTATGGATGGACTCCAGAGTTCTGTGGATTTTATGAAATTGAATGCATTATTTAGTGTAATTTGATTTTCTAAGCACAAAATCACATATTTGTCAGATCATATTTTGACCTCTGTTACCCCAAAAGATTTAAAAATCACTTATATAGAGAAATCTATTAAAACTATTTCTCCTCCTATTTGCAATAAATGATTCATGTTTATTCAACGGTTAACTCTATTGAAGTCAGTTAAGAAGAAACAACTTTTCTCTGCACAAAAGTAATTAGCCCGTGGGGAGCTACAACTGTATGTGACCTTGGCCTCATAAATGACATTCTCCAGCTGAGTTAACTGGGACATAGTGGTGATCTCAATTCACTACTAATCTCCTTAGAACTATCTTGTCTTTATTAAGTGCATTTTTACCTTTAATTTAATTTTCATGAGAATTTCACTAGAGTATGATTTTTTTCAGAAACCAAGAATTACTCCTCAGTGAGATGATAATTTCTTATCTTCTTTTAACAAGCTTTTTATTTTTTGTGGGAATTGAGATTGGCCAATAGATTATAAGGATTAACTAGCTGAAGATGCAATACTCATTCTACAGACATAAGAGAGAAACTTAATCTTTAAGTCTACAAGGAAAGTGCTTCAGAATTCAATGCAATTTACTTTATTCTGATATTAGGCTCTGTAAACCAATGTGCAATATAATACAGACAATCAAGTTCAAGGAATACCAAAATTGGGAACAGACTGTTTTAAAGGAACTCATCTGTTCATAGTGTCTTAATTTGCTCTTCAATCAATATACAAAGATTCTCAATTACTCAAAAGGGTCCTCAGCATTAAGATTTCTTTCAATCTAGTCTTTTATTTACATTTTATTTCCACACACAGAGTAACATTTCTTGAATAATTTTCTAAGAATAGATACAATTTAATTACTAGTCTGAATAGGTCTCCCAAAGTCAAAGGCTGTAAATAAATTTGCTAATTGCTGGCATTTATAAAATATTTCTCATTACCAATGTTAAATTCATGTGATAACTTATATTTCCAGAGATGGTTCTCCTTAGACCATTTTCTTTATTCTCTTATACATGTTAATGACTTAAAGTATTATGTTTTCATTCATATAAATTATTGAAAATATTAAGAAACTTTTAAAATCCTTTTGAATAGAACCTGTTGACTTTGAAGACATAATGCAGTCTTCAAAAAACAAAATTCTGTATGTGAGAAAATACAATTTATGAAATCAGACACTGACCATAACTGAAAGCACAATGAATAAACTCTGTGGGGCAGGGCTTGGCGGGTAGGGGTTCTGTCTTTAGTCAATATGTTTCTCTCAAGGTACCTTACAGTTTCAAAATTTTAAGCATGCATTTTGATTATCAGGATTACAAGATCTGAGTTAAAAGTTTTCTTAGATATGCATCCTGGATATTTCTACTATAGCTCTTACCAATGGTCAGTCATTCTGTCTTAAGACAAATATATTTAATACGTATGGAACCATATTAAACAAATATAAACCTAAAGAATTATTATAAGGAAGAAACAAAGATTCCTACCCTTGTAACCACTACCTAGATGAAGAAATAAATCTATGACAGACACTTCTAAGTCTAAGTCATGTGCTCCATCCTAATGACAGCCCTTCTCCTCTCTTCAAATGCAAACACCACTTTGACTGTAATCACTTTCTTATGTTTCTTTATGTCTATCCTAACTTATTAGATCTTAAAGATATCTCTTTTCAATTTTTTAAAGTTTATTTATTTGTTTAGAAGGAATGTACACAAAGGGGTAGGGACAGAGACCGAGGGAGAGAATCCCAAGCAGGCTTTGCGCTGTCTGCACAGAGCCCATTGCAGGGCTCAGTGTCAGGAACCATGAGATCATGACCTGAGCCGAAGGCAATAGCTGGACACTTAACAGACTGAGCCACACAAGCACCCCAGGGTATCTCAGTTTTTTTAAATGACCCACTTTCATTGCTTTCTGTCTCTGATCTTAGAAGTCTCTTTCTTATAATAATTTCAAAATATACCTTTTCATTACTAGTAAGATTTGCTATAATACACCTGGAAATACATGATTAGGCTATTATTTTTCCCATAACATAGACTTTCAAGTAATTGAGAAATGTATCACAATGTTCCAATAATCTTTTGCAAGTTATACACACCCAGTTCTAAAACAACAAAACAAAACACAAACCCAACACACCAGTTCTCAAACCATTTTCATAAAAATCACCCACAGAACTGGTTTAAAATATCTATTCTTAGACCTTATTCTAAATCCACTGAATAGAAACTCCAAGGTAGGTTATAGGCATCAACTGTTTTTAGCCAGCTAAAATGTAATTGCACATTTACTTCTAGGTCATTATGGGTGGGAAACTCGGAATTATAATAAAGATATCAAAGATGCATATGAAATCAATTTAGGAACTTAATTATCTTCTGTACACATCTTAAGCTTCTTTTCTCTAATAAGATGATTTCTTCTTTCTTCATCCGTTCCTTGACTTGCACAATAGTTGCCTTGACAACTCTTGCCTGTTTTTCATTCTCATTTCTGGACATTATGTTACTTGGTGTAAGAGTGACTAAGATCTGAAGCAGTATCAGCAATACAACGTCATATAACTTGGGTGTACATCTGCCCTCCCTAGTCAAGTGAGGAGAAAAGATAAAAACAACAGAATAATAATATCAAGCAAGCCGAGCATCATGTGTTTCAAAAAGGAGAACACAGTTTCAAATGCTGCTGAAAAATCAAATAACATAAAAAAATATGAAAGTCTGTTGGCTTTATTGACATGGACAATATAGATACACTCACCAATGCTGTACTCAGATATTGATGAGGGGAGTCACGACCTTGGGAAGGACTTATGAGTGGGCAAGACATGAAGGCATTTTGAAAAATTTCAGTGTAAACAGGTATATTTAAAATTGCCTATGAACAAAGAGAGATAATATTTTAGCTAAATTGAGAATAGGTATGACAATTTTTTTTTACTGTTTTTGCCTTTATTCTTATTGCATGTGCAGTAAGTATTTAATCCTGTTCGGGTTTTGATAGGTAGCATCATGCAGCAGATAATCTTTCAAACGTATGAGAAGGAGTAATTGATTGTGTAAGAATCTTTATAGAAGTAGAGGGTGGGCAAATTATATTTCCTTCATTGAAAATGGAAGAAACTAAAATAAAATGAATTAAAAATTATATGTGTCTTTGTTTGGAACAGCAATAAAAATAATGCATCTCCTTATATTCCATTCTCTCTGTTAGGTAAGGGATGGAAGTGTTTGCTTAAAGTAAAAGAATAGTTAACCAGAAAGGTACAGATATTGAGCATTTTGGAGAAGTTTTGTAATTGTTATGGCAATGGGTAAAATCTTTAGAGTTTATTTAAAGCAGAATTGAAATTTAGTAAATTTGTAGTAACACTAATCTGTCTTTTCCCATGATTGCCTTATGGCAGTTTTACCACAGAGGTGGTGGCTAAGAGGATTAATATAGATTTATAGTTTGAATGGAATGAATAAATCACAAAATGGAAGAAAAACAATAAGATTAATGGCAAGGAAATTTATGCATAAATTACTATCATATGTAAATTTTATATATTTGCATACATATAGATCATACATTCATACAAATACATATGTATACAATAAATATATGTGTATATAATTATACATGTATACATAATAATTTTGTTGTAGTAGTGAACTGCAAGAGTGTTTAAACAAGCCAGCTGAGAGGACACTAGATTGTGAGCAGAAAATGAATTTTTTGATTGAGTGGCTTTGTAGGTCAGATGATTTTTGCTTCAGGATGAATTTGATAAAGTAAAGGATAAGGATACTCAAGCCCAAATAGTCAAAAGAATCAAAGTAACTGGGTTCAAGGTTTTAGTTGATTTACCGTTGACAATATCAACAATTTTGGTAAGGAGTAAAACTGACAGTAAGAAGGTAAGTTGTTACAAGATGAACATATAAAAAAACATACGAAGAGGAAAAAGATAATAGCATCAAGTGGTTAGATTCTGGGGAAAGAAAGGATGTTTTATGAATTTATTGCTTTACTACTTGCTTACGTATTGCTTCATTACTTTTACTTTATTATTTGTTCATTTATTGCTTTACATATATGTTTTTTAGAGGTGAGTTTTAATTTTTTTTCTGCTATGGTTTTATTGAAATGTAATTAACGTACACGATTAGTTTCAGATGTGCAATATAATGATTCAACAGATTTATACATTTCTCAGTGCTCACCACAATAAGTGGACTCTTAATCCTCTTTATCTGTTTCAATCATCTCCCCTAATCTCCCCTCTGGCAAACACAAGTTTGCTCTCTTTATTTAATAGTCTATTTTTTGTCTTTTTAATAATTTGTTAATTTGTTTTGTATCTTTAATTCTGCATATGTGTTAAAGTATATGATATTTGTCTTTCTCTGACGAATTATACGTAGCATTATAAACTTTAGGTCCATCCATGCTATTACAAATGACAAGATCTCATTCTTTTTTTTATGACTGCATAATATTCCAGTGTATAAATATATCATATCTTCCTTATCCATTTATCTATTGATGAGGCACTTGGATAGCTTCCAAATCTTGTCTATAATAAGTGATGCTGCAGTAAACATAGGGATTCATTTACTCTTTCAAATTAGTGTTTTCATGTTCTTAGGTAAATACTCAGTAGTGGAATTACTGGAGTATTTACAAACTCTAATTACAATTTTTTGTGGAACCTCCATGCCGTTTCCCATTGTGGCTGAACAATTTGCACCCCCACCAAAAGTGCAGGAGAGCTCCATTTTTCTTACATCCTTTCCAACTCTTGTTATTACTTGTTTTTTTTTTTTTTTTGGTTTGAGACATCTGACAGGTGTAAACTTGTATTTCATTTTGATTTTAATTTTCATTTCCCTGATGATTAGTGATGCTGAACATCATAGTTGAACATAAAGTTGAACATAAAGTTTCTTTGGGCTATTGTTTTACATATATTAAAATAAAACCTTATAGAATAGTAATTGCCTTAAGGAAACAATGAACAATGAGGACCAAGACTTACCTCTTGATTCTGTGGTGAAATAATTGACAAAATTTTACACTCTATCCCTAGAAAGTGTCAAAATGAAATGGTGTCTTCATTGGGAAGTCAGAATTCAGTTAAAGTGAGGAAAATGGGGGAATCTCTCTGAGAATGTGATTTTTCTATCAATTTTCCTATGTCAACTTATTGCAGGGAATGAGCTGTCCACATAATCATAAATCCATGATTGGATTTACTCGGTACATTTGCAATAAAGGATTGCACAGAATCATAGTTCTAGCATGAGAATTGGAGGTGAAGTCATATGTCTTTCCGGGCTTGGCAGATGACATCCCCTGTGCTTATTTGTCCACGATGTTTTCATTTTCTGGCAATCTCACTGGAGTGAAGATACCATCTATGTACATTTGAATCCACTTAGTGAACATGACAGAGCTTTTTGTCACACTGGGCCTTTGAATCATTTCATGGAAGACAACTATCCCACCAATTTGTTTACTTGATACCATTATATTGACAACAAATAAACATGAATTGTATTTTTGCTATTACAAGGTTTAGAGTTAATTTTGCTGCCACAGCTAACTTTATCATAAGTGACACAGGGAGTTTGGCTGTGTGTTTCTTTGTGAAATAGATCAGTTGGCTGGTTGGTTGATTTTAATAGAGTTGACTCTGGATGACAAAGCAAGGTGGCTTGGATTGTAGGCAGGAGGAGAAGACCAGGGCAGAAAAAATAGTATATATACATACTTTGATATATACATTTGATAGATATATGTGTGTATATATATAGATATATGTGTATATATATACTTTGACATATACATATATGTATATATCGTATATATACATATTTATATATATACTTTGATATATACATATATATGTATATATCACATATATACATATTTATATATATACTTTATATATGTGTGTGTGTGTGTGTNTCTTATACTGTCTGTGTTGACTGGTAAAAGTGGAGATAGAATGATAAATTCAGAAACTCAATTTCTGTAAGTTTATTGGATGGAGGCAGTAATTATGACTGTATTCGTGTGCTCTGAGCATACACAACCTGGTAAATACAAGTACACAATCCCAGCTCTTTTACCCGGGGATACTGTTTACTCCAGCAACTCTAAGTCGTTACATATTTTAAACTGAATTGTTTACAGTTTGAAAATAAAAAATATATTTTACTCCCTCTATTCTGTGTAATAATAATGTTATTTTTAATACAGATTACACACAATCATCTGCTTAAAGCAAGACAAAGTAGAAAGGAAGAGAGAAAACATACACACCCAAAGGTTTAAACAATGTAGGCGTGTACACACACACATAGACACAAGCTACTCAAATATACTGTTACTTATTTGGCATCTTTACCTGAAATGTTTTTATGCTTACAGTTGGTTGTGGGTCTAAGGACCATAAAACCTCATTTGCAAGTCCTATATGGACACTTACGTAAGTCATACTGGCAAGTAGGAGTTTTTGCCTCTCCCATTTGTTTTCAGCCTTTCATGACAACAGCAAAAACAAATGTGGTTTCCCCATTTTAATATACTTTTGCATCTATTTTTTGGAAAATCCCTCTGGACCTTGTTTCAAATGAAAGGGAAAAATTCTAAGAGTAAATGACAAGAATAGTTTCTATTCTAGTGTTAAATGCAAGAAAAAATTATATAAAGGAAGGGAAAAGTGAGAGTAAAGATAAACAAAAGCAAAATTTTTCAAAATATATGGCCTTGAAACATATATTTCTAAAATTTATTAAAATTTAAAATGTATAGTAATTTATACATTGTTGTTATATCTGGAATTTTTCCAACATTAGACTATTATAATACTGACTGGGAAGAAAAAAAAACTATTTACAGAGATCAAACAGTTTGCAATTTTTAAATTCTCTCTTATTCAATGTTTTCTTCTTTTCTTTTGCAAATGAGTCAATTTATCTCATCTTTAACTGCAATCTAATGATACTTCTGACTGAGCTGGAGGATATAAAAATGCAATCAATTTATTTTTGCTTAATAACTGTTGCAATGCCTTGGTGTAAACATTGCTTATGTTTGTTTGTATACTTATATTAAAAATTCCATGCAGAAATAAGCAATCTTTGTACTACCAAATCCCTAAGTACTCTTTCTTTGAATCAACCTTATTAAATATACAACATATGCAAATTAAATTCAAACAATAAGAATTTGTAAATATAATGTAATCATTTATGTCTCTTAAAATTGAAAATGAAGTGGAAGAATTTTCTCTTCAGCAGTGTTTCCAAAGTCATGAGTTTCTTTAAGTGGAAACTGTGACAAACTTCATAAACAGTACTCTTTTAGAAGCAGGACCCATAAAAATATGTACATACTTTTAAAAATAAATGAATGAGTGGATGAATGAAGAAAACAGTAGCTTTTATTTTTCACCTTTTCCTCAAAGAGGTCAAGAATTGAGGTAATGAATTCTTTTTTTTTTAATGTTTTCTTTATTTCTGAGAGAGAGAGTGTGTGTGAGCAGGGGAGGGCCAGAGAGAGAGGGAGACACAGAATCCGAAGCAGGCTCCAGGCTCTGAGCTGGCTTCAGCACATAGCCTGACATGGGGCTCGAACCCATGAGCTGTGAGATCATGACCTGAGCTGAAGTTGGATGCGCAACTGACTGAGCCACCCAGGCACCCCATGAATTCTTAATAGTAAATACTGCCTGGGGCACCTGGGTAGCTCAGTAGGTTAAGCCTCAGACTCCTGGTTTCAGCTCAGGTCATGATCTCATCGTTTGTGAGTTTGAGCCCTGCAAAGGACTCTGCACTGACAGTGGGGAACCTGCTTGGGATTCTCTCTCTCTCTCCTCCTCTCTGCCCCTCCTCTGCTCATGCTCTCTCTCTCTCTCAAAATAAATAAATACAACTTAAAAAATAAAAATAAAAAATACCTAAGATATAGAATTAAAAGTATCTATACCCAAAGTATGAAAAAAATCATTGCTCCTGACAACATTATTTTTAAAAGGAAAAACTATCACTTCATTGAAACACATTGTTAACACGGATATTGCTTTTAGAATATGATATTTTTAATTTTTTAAAGTTAACATTTTTAATTAGTTGATGTTTGGTAGCTTACTTGTTTCCTGCCATTTACTAAAATGTTACACACAGCAGTTACATTTTAGCCTTACTAAATAAACTGTGGTAAATAAAACAATTTTTATTTGCCTCTAATAAAATACAGACTTTTTTTTGTTAGACATTCATTCATTTGTTCAACAAAATTTTCAGTAAGTACTTATGACATTCCAAGCTCTATTTAAAGTGTTGGACAAGAGAGAAAGGAATATGTCTGAAGAGGTTTTGTCTTCATGGGCTTAACTCCCAGTGACAAACATAACAATAAAGAAACAGGTAAATAAATAATTAACATAACACAATATAATAAACTCCAGGTAGGCAAGTAGATCAATAGTGACTGAGTTGAAAGGAGGCAGTTACTATTTTAAGAAGGAAGTCAAGAAAAGCTCTTCACTTGGCAAAATGCAAGCCAAATCCTACATGAGGGAAAAGAGCCAGTCATATGATGGTCTGTGGGAGGATGTTCCAGGGAGAGAGATCCTTTGAGTAAATTCCCTAAGATGGGAATAATCTGTTGTGAATGAGGAAACGACAGAAAGTAAGTATGTTTTGCAGGTAGACAGTGAGGGAGAATGTGTTCAGAAGAGTATGGAGAAGAATCCTTTATGGCCTTGTAGCCCTTTGTGAAGTTTTGAGATTTTGTTTCTAGGTGAAGAGAAGCCCAGGTTTTAAGTATGAATATGTTGTAATTGTAGTTAGAGCTAATGGTTACAAGTTCACTCAAGGTGATCCATGGAAAATGAGTCTATGGGGAGGGTCAGACAACACTAAAAATATGCTGATGCATTTGAAGGTTGCCGAATGGTCCAAATGAAAGATAGTGATCACTTGTACTAGATGATTTCTGAGGAGTTTTAGTAAATTGTAGGTTATCCTGATTAGTATAACGCGTCAACCTGCTCAGGCTATGTATGATGTCCAGTTGTTGAGTGAAACACCAGAAGTTGTTGTGATAAAGTAGTTTTTAGCTATGAATAGCACTTATAACAACAGCCTTTGAGTAAAGCAAATTACTCTCCATGATGGTGGTGTGCCTCTTTAAATCAGCTGAAGGTCTTAAAAGAAAAGATTGAAGAAAGGGACAGAAGGAACAAGAAGGAATTTTGCTTCCAGAGTATCTTGAGACTAAGAACTGCACCATCAATTCTGGCTACAATTTACAGATGTTACTCTGCCCTGTGGCTACCAAACATGGTACTCCCACAATTGCATTAGCCTAAGATTACCTAAAATTCCGTTGTGTGTGTATATCTCCACCCTATTGTTACTGTTTTTCCAGATAATACATAGGTTATTGATATGCATATCATTGGTGGGATGGATGTGGGCTATGAGAAGAGAGGGAAATCAAGGATTTATCTTATGTTTGAGTTCTGAACAACACAATGAGTATTGGTGCCATTAACTGGTCCAGAAAACAGAGTGGAATTGCTTTATAAGGAGGAGAGAGCAACGTTTCTGTGTCACACAGGCTAAGAGGGCTATTAGAGTCCCATCTTCATTTGTTGTCAGACATGCACCTGAAGTGCAACAAAACTGAATCAGGCCAGAGATAGGTGTTCAGAGTCCTCACTTTGCACATGCTGCTTAAAGCTCTGGACCTAGAAAAGGTCACCTAGGAAGACAAGGTCACCTAGGAGAGACTGGAACTCAGCCCTCATTTAGAAAGATGGAAAGAGTGAAGGATGTGGGGTGAAAGTGTCCAAACTGTAAGAAAATTCAAGAAGGAAAGGACAGAAGAAACATTGCTTCTAGTGCAGGTGGTAGAGAGAGGACATTGGTGTCCTCGAGAGGACAGTTTTCAGAGTAGACCAGGACAAAACCTCAAGTAGAGATAGGCTAATATAAAAAAGCATGGCTTCACAGCAGAGATGGTGACAAGAGTCATTTGATGATGTTCATATCAATGGTTAGAAGTAAATGAATAATCTTTTAAAATTCTGTTAAACCTCTTACACTAGATTTTATCTTGGAAGTTTATATTTTTATGTGATTTCTAAAATCAACATGTCTAACAGGGATTAATTTTACCTTTTTTTGCCTTTTCTTCCTATAAATTTAAATAATGAAAATATACTGGAGAGTTATAGGGTCTATTATTTTTTAATTTTTAATGTTTTTTACTTATTTCTGAGAGAGAGTAAGAGACAGCATGAGCAGGGAAGGGTCGGAGGGAGAGGGAGACACAGAATCTGAAGCAGGCTTCAGGCTCTGAGCTGGCTGTCAGCACAGAGCCCGATGTGGGGCTCAAACCCATGAACTGCGAGATCATGACCTGAGCTGAAGTCGGACGCTTAACCGACTGAGCCACCCAGGCGCCCCTAGGGTCTATTATTTTACCACAAGATTTATTAATGTGATTTTGCTTTGTTTTCTTTTAGAGAAAGGGTCTAAATTTGCAGAATTTATTTTTCCTACAGTTTCTATTGTACTGGCTTAATGTCCTATTCTCTTAGTAAATCAAATTATATAGAGTGTCAATGGGCATTAGGAAACATTCCAGAATAACGCAGAAAATCAATTTAAGTTTGCAATAAGGAACCCAATAAAACTAAAGTAATGTTCAGATAACCATAGGAAAATCTGGGGCAGGGGGTAGAAAGGGGATTTATAACTCCTCTGTTGCCATTGCAATAAAGTCAGCCTGTTATTTCAGGAATGAAAATATCTCTATTTTGAATACATTTTAATATTGAAAATACCACAAACTAATATGTAAATAAATTCTTAAGAATGTTGACTACTAAAATGAAATTAAGTCAAATCAAATCTAGTAGATATGAGAGCCAATTTCATGCTCATAAACCACATTATGATAGCACAAAGTTACTTGTTCTCACCGTAAGAAAAGATGGTAATTATGTGACCAGTAATAGCTGACACTATGGTGGTAATCACTTTTGCAGTATGTAAGCGTTTCAAGTCAAACCATTCAACTCTTTAAACTTAAAATGTTTTCTGTTGATGTATTTCAAAGCTGTTTTGAGGAAACTTATTTATAATTAGTGCTAAGGGTCAAATAGGAGAAAGACAGTTTTCAAAAAAATCTCAAATATCTTTGGTCCTGAGAATGAAAAGATAAATAAGTAAGCGAGTGAGTGAGTGAGTGAGTGAATGAATGAATGAATGAATGAATGAATAAAATAAAAAGCAAAACAGTGGTGCCTGGGTGGCTCATTTGATTGAATACCCAACTCTTGATATTGGCTCAGGTCATGATCTCAGGATCATGGGATCAAGCCCTACATCGGATTCTGTGTTGACAGTCTCTGGCCTGCTTGGGATTCTCTCCCTCCCTCTCTCTCTCTCTCTCTCCCTCCCTCTCCCTCTCTCAAAGTAAATGATAAAGATGAAATACAAGTACAACAAAATAAAAAATTTACATCAGTGCTCTTTAGATGCAATATTCTTCTTCATATTAAAAGTATTGCAGGGGCGCCTAAATGGCTCAGTCAGTTAAGCGTCTGACATCGGCTCAGGTCATGCTCTTGCAGTACATGGGTTTGAGCCCCGAATCAGGCTCTGTGCTGACAACTCAGAGCCTGGAGCCTGCTTCAGATTCTATCTCCCTCTCTCTCTTCCCCTCCTCCTTTCACACTCTGCCTCTCTCTGTCTCAAAAATAAGTAAATATTTTAAAAAATTTAAAAACATATTACAGAATTTCTATAAAGATTAAAATGTATTAGCAATAGTATTTACTATTAACAAATGAGAAAATTTCTCAGGTGAATATACAAAATATTTAATACACTAATGTTAATAATTCATTTTTAATCTGTAGCTATGAAACATTCATATCTTCACTCATTAAAGAAACACCTATATTTAAAAGTGATATGCTAATAAGATTTCATTAGAATATTTCATAAATTTATACCCTTCTCACATTTATAAAAATAAATTAAAAATAAGAATCAAATTTAATTATTTTTTAACTTTTATTTTTTAGAGAGAAAGTGCATGAGCACAATCTGGGGAGGTCAGAGAGAGAAGGAGGGAGGGACAAGCTGATAGTACAGAGCCCGAGGAGCCCAGTAGGGGACTTGATCTCACCAATTGTGAGATCATGACCTGGGCAGAAATCAAGAATCAGATGCTGAACCCACTAAACCCCCCAGGTGCCCCCAAGTCTAACATAATTATTAAATTTGTATGTATACATTTCAGTATTTAATTCTCAAAGCAAAAGAAGATTCTTCTTTTGTTTTTTTATATGACACTATATTAATTTGATAGGGTGGCTGTAACAAAGTTCTAGTAAAATGAGGGGTTAAGCAACAGAAATACATTGTCTCACAGTTCTGGAGGGTAGAAGTCCAAGATCAAGGTGTTGACAGTATTGCTTTCTTCCATGGACTGTGTAGAATGACTCTTCCACATGGCTCCCTTAGCCTCTGGTGGTTTGTTAGCATCTTTGTTTTCCATGGCTTATAGACCAGCATCTTGATCTCTCTTCATATTCACACGGTGTTATGCTTTTATTGATATCTGTGTCCAAATTTCTACCATTTATAAGAACATCAGTCATATCCTATTAGAAATCACCCTAAAGACCTCATTTTAACTGGATTTCCTCTATAATGAACCTATATCCAAATAAGGTCATATCCTGAGGTATCAAGGTTAGGACTTCAACATATAAATTTGGTTGTGGAGACACAACTCAACCCATAACAACCTGCATTCTAGCCTCCCAAAATACATGTCCTTCTTACATATAAAATATATTCATCCCAACCCTATACCCCCAAGCTTCTTAACCCATTCTAGTATCAACTTTAAGTTTAAAATCTCTTCTAAGCATCATCTCTAAATAAGGTATAGGTGAATCTTGAGGTGTGATTCATCCTGAAGCAAAACTGCTATTTATATGTTGACCTGTAATGTCAGAAAACAATTTGTTTGCTTTCAAATCACAGTGATGTTTCAGGCATAGGATAGACATTCTTATTTCAGAAGAGAGAAATTGGAAGGGAAAAGAAAAAAAAAGATTGCACATCTCAAGCAAAACCTGTTAGGGGAAATTCCATTAGATTTTAAGGCTTGAGAATAATCCTCTTTGCCTTTATGATGCCCTGCTTCCTGGATTCCCTAATAAAGCAGACCAGTCTTCGAGAAGCTGAACTGCCAGCCCCCTCCTTGAGCAAAGGCCCTGCTCCTTCTTCCAGGAATGGTAGTCTTCTGAAATCCCAAGGAGATGACTCTATTCTCTGGAACCATGGCTCTACCCTCATAGTGCTTTTTCCTTTAATGGCTCTGTCTTCAAAGTCATTCTCTCCTCCTGTCCAAGTTGGAAGGGTTTTTGCTTTTATAAGGTTCTCAAAAATCTTGAGGCCTCACATGCAATTCAGTGAAGTCCAAGACACCCTCCAAAAGGATCCTCCATGATCTTTCTTGAATAATTATATCTATATTTCTGAATTCTGCTGACATGTGTTGATTGGATTAATCATGCACACCCAGTCTCTTTAGCCACCTATCCTCTGGCTACCCCTTGACCCTATTTCAAAAACACACTATCTGAAGAAGCTGAAATCTTCCACTTCACCAAGTACAATTTCTTTTGGCTGAGGAGTTCCTTCTTCTATTTACTTTTCTCCTCTTGCATTTTACTATAAGCAGCCAGGAGAAGCCACTCCATCCTCTCCATATTTTCAGCTTCTTTTATATAGAAACCTCCTCTGCTAAATATCCTGGTTCATCCTTTGCCAGTTTTCCCTTCTAGTTGACAAAATCCAATTCCAATAAGTCCTTTGTCATTTTATTCCAAAGTTTGTCTTTTCTCCAGTTTCTAATAACATCAATCATTTCCTTCTGAGAGCTACCAGATCATCTTTAATATTCATATTCCTAACAATATTCTGTTCATGATGATACATTAATAGAAGCTTTCTCTATAGCTTTCCTCTTTTTTTTATTTTTATTTTTTGAGCTTTCACCAGAATCACTCTTAACATCCATATTTCTACCAAAAGTCTGTTCAAGGCAATCTAGGTCTTTGAAAATCATACATCTCAAAATTCTTCTAACCTCTTTTTATTTTCCAGATCCACATTTTGTTGTGACAGTGATCCACTCATGACATCCAAATCTGTATGAGTTTGCTAGGCTTATCTTAACAAAGCATTGCAGACTGGGTGACATAAGCAACAGTAATATAGTGTCTCCTAGTTCTGGAGGCCACGGGTCCAAGAACAAGATGTCAGCAGGGTTAGTTCTAGAAGCAGTGTGGAAGAATCTTCTTCATGCCTCTTGCCTTGCTCTCCCAGTGGTTTGCTGTCAATCCTTAGCATTCATTGGCTTATAGAACATGAACCCCAATGTCTGACTTCCTGGTCACATGACATTCCCCCTCTGTGCATGTCTATGTTTAAAATTTCTCTTTTTGGGGTGCCTGAGTGGCTCAGTTGGTTAAGTATCTGACTCTTGATCTCAGCTCAGGTGATGATCTCACAGTATGTGAGCCTCATCAGGCTCTGCACTGATAGCACGAAGCCTGTTTAGGATTCTGTCTCTTCCCTGCCTCTCCCTGGCTTGTGCTCTCTCTCTCCCTCTCTCTCTCTCTCTCTCAAAAGAAATAAATAAACTTAAAATTTCCCCTTTTATGAGGATATTAATCATATTATATAAGAATCAAACATAATGATTCATTTTGATTTAGTTACCTTAATTTATTTTTTTAAAAATTTTTTAATGTTTTTTATTTATTTCTAGGAGAGAGAAAGACAGCGTGAGCAGGGGAGGGTCAGAGAGAGAGGGAGTGACAGACTCTGAAACAGGCTCCAGGCTCCGAGCTGGCAGTCAGCACAGAGCCCGACGCGGGGCTCTAACCCACGAACCGCGAGGTCACGACCCAAGCGAAAGTCGGACGCTTAACCGACTAAGCCATCCAGGCGCCCCACCTTATCTTAATTTAACTACAATTTAGTCACATCCATGAGATTAAAGGAGATAACTAAATTTTAAAGAAAATAAAGTTTTTCTCTGAAAATATGTTCTCGTTATTTCTGTAGCATTACATATTATAATGGTTAAATAACCCTCTGTAACTAACAGAGTTATCCTTACTACTTATGTTCAGACCTCTAACCATTAGATTTCTCTTACTCCATCTGAACAGAAACTTACTTTGAAAATTTGATAGAGATTTCTCCCTTTACTAGATGTACTTATTTATCCTATAGGTTTTACTTATTTATTGTGCTATGATACTTCCATGTAAACTTTCTAATAGCCTAGATAACATTTAAAAAGTATTTTTCATATTTTGCTGCAGTTAATATTTTTTCAAAATTAACATTTTTAATAAGTCTTTTCTTATAATACTCCTCTTCAGTGCCTTTAGTGACAATGAACTATCTTTATATTTTTTTTCTAAACCCTCTCTTTTCAGTTCCCTCTGTACATTTCCAGATGTTGCCTCCCTTTAATTTTTATTATTTCCTTCTCCACTATGTCTTGTCCCGATATAATTTGTGCCCAATAAACCCTTCTCTGCAATTGCCTTCTAAATCTCAATCTATATTCCAATCTCTAGGCTTCAATAATTCAAAAAGCTGGCTGGATCTTTGTCACAGGATGGCCTCAAATCTATCATCTGCTCCAAACTGAACTTGCGCTTAACCATACGTCTTCCTGACCTCACTTTTACTATCGATGTCACCTGGCTCACCCTTTGAGTCAGGCAGAGTCTTCCATCTATCTTACACCATCACTTACATGCCATCACGAATAATAGATTCTTCACGTAGCATCTCCAAATGCAACTTCATTTCTATATCCATTAATAAAGTGCTACTATAGGTGCCTCTTACTTAGAATATTGTAATATTCTCCAGTTTTTTCTTCCTTTCTGTGGTGTCACTCACTTTTTCATAGCAGCACCACCAAATAAACTCAATCACATTTCATGGGCTGATATTTCAAGATGTCTATTAGATACCTAGATCTAATTTTCTGTTTTCAAGAAAAAAAATCCAGTTCGGTGAGCGAGCGCTGCATAAAAATAGAGGTGTTACTAATTATAAGTGCTAAAATAGAAACATGCATACTTGGATTATGAATGCAGGCAATTCAGAATTTCTTCCTGGGGATTCAGGGTAAATTACATGGTGGAGATGGAAATGGAAGGTGAGTGGGAGTTCTGCTGGCTGATAAGCACATTCTAAACACTAGAAACGTCAAGTGCAAGTGCATTGTGGCCTCTGAATATGTGGAACTTTAATGAGAAGCAGGTGGTTGTCAATGAGAGAAAGAAAGCAGAGCGTGAATTGGAAAATACTCCAAGCTATCTAAAAGTTTGATGGAGATGTAGGTTATAGGACAAGAAGAGGGATAGAGTGAGGCTGCAGGTAACACAATTAATTTAATGCATTCCAAAAAGGAACCTCCAATGTCAGTTGTAACAGGTAAAGAGGGTGAAATTTATCAGTCTCACTCTTACAAGAAAAAGCTGAAGAAACTGAAAATTAATCACTTTTGTTGGATTCATCCAGGAACTGATGTTACAGATCTCCATTACTCCAATATCTGCAGAGCCAGCTACATTCAGAGAGACACAGCAGAGATCTATTTATCTGAAACAGAAGCTGCTGAAGATAGAAGCTAGTTGGAGTACTTAAATAATAATGTATTTCATTTGCTAGAGGCTGAATCTGGACAATCATGAGAGTGAGAAACACCTTGGGGCTCCGTATTTAGGAATACTTGCACTTTCATGGCATTTATCCCAAGGAACCCCAACATACTTTCATGATGAAGATGGGAGAATGAGACTTTAGTGGGTCTGACGGGGGTAAGGTGAGTAATCATTTTTAAATAACACTTGTGGCATTCGCCAGGACAAAGATATAGTCTGTGGGGTAAAATATTTTACCAGAACTTTATCCTTACAGAGGTAAGAAGCTTTCTTTCATTCCAGCCCTAGCTCACCTTCCTGTTTCTCCCAAGGGGGAAAAATAAACATAGACAACAAGGGTGTTGGTTATACCAAAGAAACAGATGAAGCGAAGGGAGTAGGAGATAATAGAACAGAAATTAACCCACTGAAGAAACTTTGGTAAAATACACAACCCAAAAACCAGTCCCAATAAACTACTGTGATTTTATTGGGATATTATAGAACACTCTCGCCCTTCCCCCACACCTAACCTGAATAGCAACATGGTTCTGCTGTGATAACCATAGATTATAGCTAGAAGACCTGTTAGACACAGTCTCTGAGGAAGAATGTTTGGGAAAGCCCACATTAAGAGGAGACAAAAAATAAGAACACTAAAAAATTTGAAACTTTGTGCATGTATTCAACAAAAAAATCATTACTCATGACAAAAGGAAAGGAAAACAGTCTGAATAGACAAGGCTGTCATCAGGGACAGCCTTCTTCAAAAAGAAATCATCAGTTAGTATCAACAGATCAATTATTTAAAAATAAGTGATCAATATGTTCAAAGGTTCTAATGGAAGATATATAAAATATATGACAACAGATGAATAACATTTTTTTACGTTTATTTATTTTTGAGAGACAGAATAAGACAGAGCTTGAGTGGGGGAGGGGCAGAGAGAGAAAGAGACAAAGAATCTGAAACAGGCTCCAGGTTTTGAGCAAGCATTCAGCACAGAGCCTGACACAGGGCTCAAACCCACCGGCCATGAGATCACAACCTGAGCCGAAGTTGGCCACCCACTAGAATGAGCCACTCAGGTGCCCCGACAACAGGTGAATAATAAAAGAGAGATGAAAATTCTAAGAATGAAAGCAAAAGGAAATGCTAGAAATTAAAAACACTAACAGAAATGAAGACTGCCTGATTAGTAGAATGGCCAGAGAGTAATCAGGGAACTTGACATATGTCAATAGAAACTCCAAAATGGAAAGTAAGGAACTGTAGAAATGATCCCTGAAAGTATAGTCTTTCCAAAATGAAAAGTAAGGAGAAAAAAAAAATGGAGGAAAAAAAGAAAAGAACATTCAAGAAATGTGAGACAATAATAAAAGATGTAACATATGTTTAATTAGAAGAGCAGAAGGAGAAGTAAGACAGAATAGATGAAATTTGCGAGGTAGTAATGACCTGGAACTTTCCAAAATTAATGGCAGACAGGAAGAGGAGTGAAGTATTTAACATGGTGGAAGAAAACAAAAAACAAAAGCCAGGAACCTAAACCCTAGTTTCCAAAGCTAAAGAGATAGTCCTTCAAAAGTGAATGAGAAAGAAGGATTTCCTCAGACGAATACAATAGCAAGGAACTCATTGTCAGAAATGCAGGAAATGCCTTATACAGGAAATGTTAAATGTTTTCCAGATAGAAGGAAAAGTATATACATAAGAAAACTGGCTCTACATGAAAGGAGAATATTGTTAGCGAAGGAATAAATGGAGGTAATTTTTTTCATTCTTTATATAAAGATAATGGTTTCCTTAGAGTATAATAGTAACCAATTTTAGCACATAGATGAGTCAAATGAGCAATATCACAACCCATGGGAAGGAGGAAGTGGAAATACTCTGGTATCAGCTGACTGCAGGGCACTTGAAAATACAGTGCTACTTGAAAGTGGACTTAGTTGATTAAAGTGTATATTATACATTTTTTAAAAAACTAATAAAGAACTGAAAACAAATGATAATTCATATGTCAAGAGAATATACTATGTTATATATAGTATATTACATAATAATCAATACTAATAATAAGAGAATACTGCAAATATAAGAGTTTAGAAGGATATAAAATGTGATTTATGCTGAGGTTAGAGTGGCTAAGAAAGAAGACATAGAAGTAAAAGAAGATAACTGAGACTTTTTACTACAAATTTCTTGATGCTCACCAATTTACCGTTTTTCCTGAATCTCTGATCATGGGCCTGCCCACTCAAAAATGTTCAATGACTCTCAACTATTACATTGACTAGAAGTACAGCATTGTCTACATGTAACAGTTAATTTCATGGGTCACTGTGGCTTGACTATGGTGTCTGGAGATTTAATTTACTGGCTACCATGAAGGTATTTTTTTAGATAAGATTAATATTTAAACCAGTAGACTTTGAGTAAAGCAGATTAATTTCCATATTGGTGGCACTATTCTAATCTTTAAAGGACCTTAAGAGAAACGTATGCAAAAACAAAGCAACAATAACAAAAACTCAGCTTCCCTGAAGAAGAGAAAATTCTGCTTGCAGACTGACTTTGAACCCTTCCCTGGGTCTGCATCTTGTCATCCTGTCCCATAGATTTCAGGCTTTCAGCCCCTAAAATTGCACAATACAATCTGTAAAAAAAAAAAAAATCTCTCTGCTGTTCTCTTATTCTCTTTCTCTCTCTCTCTCACTACACACACACGCACACACACACACACACACACACTCCTAGTTGTTTGTCTAGATAACTATGACTTCCATGGATTATATCCAAGTATTTTCATGTAGATGCCTCAGATTTTGCCAAAATGAGTTACTTGCATTTCCTATACACAGTCAATAACAGGAAGGTCGCTTCCACTGAATCTATTTTCCAATGTGCTTTCCACCAAGACTAACTCTCTATATTCTTGTAATTTCTCAAGATCTATCTGAAATATCATTTATCTTTGGGATGCCTGACTGGTGAAGTTAGAAGAGCATGTGACACTTAATCTTGGGGTTGTGAGTTTGAGCCCCACATTGGGTATAGAGATTACTTGAAAATAAAATTTAAAAATATGTATATCATTTATTCCTGAATCCTTTGGGATTCATCCCAAAATGTATTCTTTACCTAGTATACAATTATATGGTCCATTATAATTTTTAAAGCATTGTATACTATATAAGGTATTATTAATAATTTAACTATCTTTCTATCATTAAACTTTGGGTATATTTCATTTGGGAGGCTCAAAAAAGTCTCCCAAAATATATTCTCCTCATCCCTAGAAATTGTGAATGCTGTCTCATATGGAAAAAAGAAACAGGAAAGGGGGAATCTTTGCATATGTGATTAAGGTAAAGATATTGAGATGGATAGATTATTCTGCATAATATAGTTGGATCCTAAATGCAATCATATATGACTGTAGGAAAGGGAGTGAAATAAGACTATACACACACAGTTGAGAAGGGGATGAGAACAGAGACTTGAAGAAGCTGGCTTGAAGGTTGGGCTGTCATAAGCCAAGGAATTCTGGCAGCCATCCGAAGCCAGAAGAGGCAAGGAACAGATTTCCTTCTAGATCTTCCAGAGGGAGTATGACTCTGCCAACATCTCAGTTTCAGGCCACTGATAACAATTTCAGATTTCTGACCTCCAGAATCAAAGAGAATAAATTTCTGTTATTTTAAGCTATCATGTAAATGGCAATTTTTAACAGTCACCATAACAAACTCATACACCTAGTGACATTTATTTGATTCTTCCCAGTTTCTTTCTGGGTTCTGCCCAATTTCAATTCTTGGGTTATGTGATTCCCCCCCACCACTGCAACAATATCACACATCATACTTCTTATCTCAAGTTATAGTCTACTGATAACAACTGACACAAGTCAAATTAATATATTGCATGAATCCAATTTGAGTGAATTAATAGGGAAACTATACATTATATACAAGAGATATTGGGTGAGGTTTAATAGAAGTTTGGTCATATAAATGTCTTTGGTCAAAAAAATGTGAGTGGTGTGACTTATGACTTTTATAAGCAGGAGCTTGAAAGGTATCATACGGTTGGAATCTTTGTGAGACCAGGGTATGCCAGATAGGTACAGCTTCTTCAACATTGATCCCAGATGAGGAGAGCCATACATAACTCAAGAAGGAGATATAATAAGCCCTAAACAAATGAACAAAAAATGTACTGATACAAGTTTCTTATTTGTTTGACCTATGCTTCTGTCTCTTATTGTGTGTGTGTGTGTGTGTGCGCGCGCACATGTGTGTGAAACAACATCTTCTAGTTCTTTATACACATATTGGAGCAAGACTGAATAACGGTGGTTCATTTTCATATGACCTACACTTCAAGACACATCCGGAGACTGTTTCTGAATCCCAAATTCAAATATCCACATTTTTATTAGTGAGCATCTTGTTTCAACATTTCCAAAGTCCATTCTTGCCCAATCAATGATGACAAGGTGATTGTCTTCAAACATGACTACAAGACCTCTTCCCTTACACAAGAGCAATTATGAAAATAGAATTAATGGTCATATGTTGGATAAGCATCCTAAAAAGTATCTACTTCGTTTGCATTGAATATGGTGGTCCAGGGGAAAAATACTACTGTGTCTAATCAATCTTTTAAAAAGCCTTAATATTTACTTTATGAGATTTTACGCTTTTTCTTAACTTCTCTTCAAGTCGATATATTAATGTCAAAGCAATCACTAAGAAAATTCGTAATACTATTTCTATTTTATCACTACTTGCAAACCTGCATTTTGTTTTTACTTTTTTTAAAAAAAAATTTAATGTCTTTTATTTATTTCCGAGAGAGAGAGAGAGAGAGAGCGAGAGAGAGAAAGAGACACAGCGTGAACAGGGGAAGGTCAGAGAGATAGGGAGATACAGAATCTGAAACAGGCTCCAGGCTCTGAGCTGGCTGTCAACACAGAGCCCAACACGGGGCTTGAACCCACAAGCAGTGAGATCATGACCTGAGCTGAAGTCTGATGCTTAACCAACTGAGCTACCCAGGCGCCCCCCTGCATTTTGTTTTTAAAAGTTACTAAAGTGATAAGCTGACTGTAAGCTAAGTTCTGTTCCTGTAAGTAAAGTATTTTGATTTGTTCAGGGATAGAGAAGGGCATGGACAATGAAATTCTCCTTTAGTTGTTTCAAAAGACATGATTCATCAATATATGATGGTCTATGTATTGATTCATACCAAAGAAACATGTCAGAACCCTGCAGTACTGTAAAAATAAGCCCAGTGGTAGCCCAAATTTGGATGATTTAAGACTGAAGTATTTTATATATCACAGAGAAACTCTATTTTAAACTTTCCTCATGTATATCTCTCTTCTGATAGAAGAGTTCCTTTGTAGTTTAGAGACATTTTAGCCAGGTTTACATAAAAAAACTAGCACTGTATCTTTGTATATTGTCTTCAAAAAACTTTCTGTCCTATTATTCTTTATTTTTTAAGTTTTCACAACATCCTTGTGAGATGAACCATTGTGTTATTATCAATATAGATATAAGTTATTATCATCAGAACTCAGAAAAAACTGAATGCTGTTAGAGACAGACCTAGAAGTGACTTTATTTGAAGAAGACTTTTACTCGGGTAAATAGAGTGATACTGAAATGTCCTTCTAGGAGTGCTTGTTGGGAAAAATAGTGTGAATTGAAACTGATCTAAAGGCAGATCTTGGAGACTATGGTCATTTAGGGGAGGTGACGACAGTCCCTCCTCCCAGGGAAAATAAGAAAATCCATAAACTACTTTTAGGACAGAGTGGCGATGTCACATCGATTTGGGCCACAGCCAATGGGAAAGTGTAGGAAGAAGGTGTCTTACAAAGAGGTGGTGGAGCACCTGAGTGGCTCAGTCAGTTAAGTGTCTGACTTCGGCTCAGGTCATGATCTCACGGTTTGTGGGTTCAAGCCCCGCGTTGGGCTCTGTGCTGACAGTCAGCTCAGAGCCTGGAGCCTGTTTTCGGATTCTATGTCTCCCTCTCTCTCTGACCCTCCCCTGATCATGCTGTCTCTGTCTCTCTCTCAGAAATAAATTTTTAAAAATATTAAAAAAAGAAAAATTTTAAAAAAACCAAGGGTTGTGGTATCAAGGCTGAGTAGCAGCAGAAGTCTTCAGGGATAAAAGTAAATGAAGGTGCTCAGTTCGCGTGCTCTTTGAGTGGTGAATCCAGTACAGTGTTCAATGAGAAATTTCTGTCCCAACAACAGAAATCATGATTGATCTTGAGACTAAAACACACACACACACGTGCGCGCACACACACACACACGTGCACATATATACGCCCAGTATATGTGTTCATGCAGCAATCTTTCTCATCTAAAGAAAGGTCACTATTGATATTTTCAATGAAAACACTGTAATTATAGAATAAGACCAATGTAAAATATGAAAAATATTTTTTAAACATTTATTTATTTATTTTAAGAGACAGACAGCTTGCACAAGCGGGATAGAGACAGAGAGAAGGGGAGAGAGAGAGAATCCCAAGCGTTTTCTGCACTGTCAGTGCAGAGCCTGATGTGGGGTTCAATCCCACAAACTCTGAGATCATAACTTGTGCTAAAATTCAGAGTCAGTCTACGCTTTACCAGCTGAGCCACCCAGATACCCTGAAAACATACTTTTATATTG
>NW_027527624.1:75981-207821 GCF_008692635.1 Crocuta crocuta
TTCATTCAAAAAAATTATGAAGGTGTAAAAATCAAATTGAAAAAGAAAGCACCCAAACTTCACTTAAACATATATTTTATATATAATATAAATATACTACAGTGCATGAAACTTTTTATTTCAAAGAAAACATGATGTAGAAAATAGGAAATTGTCTAAAATGCTTAAAAGTTTTTCGACACAGGCGCTTGGGTGGGTCAGTCAGTTAAGTGTCTGATGTCTTCTCAGGTCATGATCATGCCGTTCGTTTGTTCACCGGGTTGAGCCTTGTGTTGGGCTCTGTGCTGACAGCTCAGAGCCTGAAGCCTGCTTCAGATTCTGTGTCTCCTCTCTCTCTACCCCTCCCCTGGCTCACACTCTGTCTCTCTCTCCCTCTCAAAAATAAGTAAACATTAAAAAAGATTTAAGGTTTTTCAACACAATTTTAAGAAAACACTATATATATGTGTGTATCTATAATATATAGGTGTATATATGTAAGTATGCTACATATATATACTGTATATGTGTGTATATATATGCGTATATAATATATACACACAGAGAATTGTATAGTTGGGTCAAATATTTCATTTTTAGTTAAATTTACTCTTTGGGTTCTTCCTGAACCACACATTTCCGCTTCATAGCGAACCAACTTTTAAAAACAACTGTCTAGGGGCGCCTGGGTGGCTTAGTCGGTTAAGCGTCCGACTTTCTTTTAGGTCATGATCTCACGGTTCGTGGGTTCGAGCCCCGCGTCGGGCTCTGTGCTGACTGCCAGCTCAGAGCCTGGAGCCTGTTTCAGTCTGTGACTCCCTCTCTCTCTGACCCTCCCCTGCTCACACTCTCTCTCTCTCTAGAAATAAATAAAAAAAACCTTAAAAAAAAATTAAAAACAACTGTCTAACACATTCCTGTGTTGTATGCAGGCATGTTAGGGGTAGGGAATTCTCATTTATTTAATGCATAGCCTTCATTTTTATACTTGCTAAAACTAAATTCATAACATCTCCCTTAATAAAATGTAGATAATAGATTACAAACCATATTCCTCTTTGTTAACCCAGTTTGTAGCCGCGGTATTTTTGCTGAAACTGCCACAAACCTCCCAAATATGCACATTAACCACGTGGCATTAATACAGATACCATTACACATAGAATTCTCTCTCTAATACTTCAAATATGATAAAACCTTTTCCTTACGTCATGTGCTATTGCGAGGTAGGTGGTAGGTACCAAGTAAACGTTTCTGCTTCAAGGACATCTTACTTTTCTATGAATCCAGTATGTGTTCATTGAACACCACTTCTGTGGCAAGCAGTATGCCAGGATTTGGGATATATCAGCCACCAAAACTGACAGAAAAACCTGCCTTCACAGAACTTGATTTCTATACTTTTTCACCAAAATGCAACTCAAATTTATCTTTTTTTGCTTCCATAAAACCTAATTTAAATGCATCTTTTTGTAGAATTAGGCAAGGATAGAAATATAGCTTAGCAAAGAGTTAAATGTATAGGTACATCTGAGCCCTGTAAGAGGAGAAGGATTTAGGAATTTTTCGAATATGAGCTCTCCTAATCCTCACAGAAAATGAATTTATCACTAAGGGATTGGTATTCAAGGTGATTTTACTGATGGTTATATCAGATGTCACTGAGTTAGGTTAGAGCCCCTGTTTTCTTACTTTAAATTTGGCTTTTTATTTATTTTTAAAATTTTTAATGTTTATTCATTTTTGAGAAAGAAAGACAGAGCATGAGCAGGGGAGGGGCAGAGAGAGAGGGAGACACAGAATCCAAAGCAGGCTCCAGGCTCTGAGCTGTCAGCACAGAGCCCAATGCAGGGCTCAAACTCATGAACTGCTGTATCATGGCCTGAGCTGAAGTCAGACACTCAGCTGACTGACCACCCAGGCATAAATGGACAGACTTGCTGTGCTGGTGCACTACTCTTTTTATGTCAATGTAAAATACTCCTACATATTTCCTATGGACCAAGTCACAAAAATACAAATATGCCTTCTCAGCAAACAAAAATTCTTCTTTATCATAATTGGATCTTTCTTTCCTCCTCTCCTTTGATACCTTTCTATTACTTTGGTAGAACTGTTGGTTTTCTGGACATTTCTTCCCAACAACACTGGTTTGCCCTCTCAGAAAGGGTATATTCCTTATATTTTATGCTTCCCCATAAAGTAATGCTTAAGTACACATTTATATTTAAATGGGTGGATGTTGTTAATTATATGAAAACTTATGTTCCTTCTAATAGTCATCACAAATATAAGATTAAAGATTATCTTTTTCTCATTTTCACTGTTAGTTTGTGAACTTCCTGCAGGAGCATACAGTTAGTGTGAATTTAGCCCACTAACATGCATGGACCTGGGCACACAGGCAAGTTCAAAATATGATGAGAACACTTCACCTTGGGATAGTTCTTCCCATCATATCTGTATTAGCCTAGATTTCTAAGAAGCAGATTGCAAGATGGGATTAGTCATGTATAAGATTTTAGGGGCTTGGTGGGGGAGAGGGTGGGGAAATGCCTAGGAGAGAAAATGAGGAGGAAAGCTGGAGGTTGAAGTGGGAGTCATCCGTCTGGGAAACAAGTAGAAACTCTGTGAAAGAGAGAGGAAAGAAAAGCTAGACTAAGTTTCAACAAAGAGATCAGGAGCCTGAGTTCCCCTCTGAGACAGACCTGTCTTCGTATTTCTGTTGTCTTCAAGAATTAGCTAGAAGCAGCCAAAAAACATATGTTCCCTAGCGGTCTCATGGGGTAGATTTCAGAGTGCCCTACCTGGAGCTATTGATCATTTACCTTCCTCACAGAGGAGATCTGGAGGTTCATTGTCTAGGTCATTGATGCATCTTGGTCCACTCTGCCACACCACATCTATTCCTTATGCAACTATATTCCTTATATTCATGTATTCCATGTGTAATCCTTATTATTCTCACTTATTTTGTGGCAGTACAATGGGCTATTATACCTATATACTTTGTAAAATAATGTATTTCAGAGTATTCAAACATATGAAAACATATATGAAAGCAAAATGTAGTTTGTATATTTGAATATGTAAGCACAGATATAGGAGGCATTAAACTTAATTACTGTGAAATTTCAATAGCTCATAACTTTATAATATTGAATAATATGTAAAATAGTCTATAATGATTAGAGAGTAGTATATGTAATAATTCCTACATTTAAATACTTTAAATTCTTTTATAAGACTAAATCTCTTCTAGACATATTGTAGGAAATAAATACTTTCTATTCATGTAGGATTAGGGAAATGTGTTAATATTCTCACAAGGCTTAAGGTGCTTTTAAAATCATCTAACATTTGCTTTTGGTATATAATTTATATGTGATACCATTTCATACCTTCACTAGATCCTCCTAAAAAGTGGTAATAAAGACAAATCCTTTATGGGTATTAATTTAGTAAACCTCAGTATAAATCAAGGCATTTAAATGATAACTTATTAAGCAAATGGCAATTCAATATTAAGCGGCCACATAAAGAAACTGTGGCTATCAAATAAACACTTTTCTGGAACTCAAAAAATCTCTTGTTTTTAGGAATTAATAGCTTCTCAGTATTTAGATGAAGTGTCTGTTCTCTTTTTTATTGAATGCCTGATGGTATTCAATGAAATATGACATTTTGCAGACCGCTACTAAGGAATCTGTATCATTTCATGAATAGCATTTGCATATCTTCAAATTCTTCATGAAGAGCCACAGAGAAACATCAAGACAGGCTAAAGAAAAGCGATTTCTTAAACTTTCAAAGTCATACATCTAATGACTCAGTTTAAAGCAGCAGAGTGTAGGTGTTATATTTGCTGGTGACAAAGGTGCATGTTTATGGATACTGTTCCCTGAAGCTATAAAACCGGGAACATGTGGAGCAGAATTGTGTAGAGATTATCTTACAATATGGAGAGGAATACAAAAAATTATTTCACTCTTTCCATGTATGCTTTTATGTAATTTTTTTTTTACTCTCCAAGCTTTATTGTGGGAGGGGTGAGGAATAAACAATGATGTTTCTAAGCTTTCCGCTGACACTGAAGTTACAGTAATGGTGATGGACGCTACTTTCAACTTGGATTTAGGGCCTATAATTAGTACACACCATGATAGAGCCAATGGTAGCAAAACATTTTTGAGTCTTCAGTTCTGTTGTTTTATTTTGAAGTTTTAAGCTAATTCCACTTTCTAGAACGTTCTCCATCAGCTTAGTAGCAGGAGAAATTTAGCCTTGCTATTCAGCATGAACTTTTCAATGATTCTGTTTTCTGTATGATCATCAGAATTTTCCTCTCTTAGCTGGAGACCTGCTGAGATGTGTATTTAAGTGCAGGAGTGCAATATTAGCCTCATGTTGCAGAAGAGAAAACTGTAGCTTTTCGTGTTTTAAAAGTCTTTTCTTCTAGGATGCTGATTGCAAGCTAATGGCTGATAATTTCCATCTGGTTGTGCTTTGCACCTGCTTTACTCCCCATTTTCATCTTTCTGTATGAGGAGGAAACATTTTGCTGTTTCCTCTAAGAGTGTTTAATATCTACTGTACTAATACAAATAGTAACGAACATTGTGGGCTCACATAGTTTTCAACAAAACAAGCTTTAATTAAAAAGCAGCTGAAGTCATGAGTTTATGCTTTAACTAGCAAACATATGCAGAATTTCTGTGAGTTTATTTTATTTTATTTAATCTCTTCCTAAAGTATCAACGAATTGGAAACTCTTGAGAAATATTTCAAACAATTTACAAATTAAATGAAGTTGTAGTTAATTTTCTTGCAAATAAAGGCTTTTGCAAGAAATATAGAAACACCTGAGAGAATAACAGAATTGCGCAAATAAATGATGTTCCCTTCTTGTAAGTACAGTGTGCTTTGCACACATAAAACATTAAAAATTCCCAATTGACCTTACATTTTAAATTAGGTTGTGGAAGTCCTGGGAGAGTGTTTCCAGAGTTCCATTCATGAATGCACAATGTTGCTGTCCAGAAGACTCTTGTGATTTATCTATCAGCTACCTATTTGTTTGATGAGCAGTGATGCCCAACAGGAATTTGAAATATTTTTTCGTATTTTATATGAAAATCCAAATTTGCTGTATCAATGGCAATTGAGGAAGACAATCAATATAGGAGGCAAATAATGATTGTTTCAATATTGAATAATGCAATCCAAGGAAAACCAAGAAGTAATTATTTCAACAGTGTTAAATGATAAAATATGCTCTCTTCAATAGAAAACTCTATTTGTTTATAATTGGCTAGAGGTCATCCATTTTTTGAGAATATTTTAGGATGTATTAATACCATTCAGGTTATTCTCTCTTAAGTGAAATAATCAGAAAACACACACACACACACACACACACACACACACACACACACACATCCTTCCCAAGGAGACCTGAATATATTGCATCGGTAGTACTACAATGAGATGCAATCGTGCTGGAGTTATTGTGATTCCGAGATCAATAACAGTTTTTCCCACATCACATGGGCTTCTTGCCTTGCTGTAATCTCCAGCATATAGTTCCGTGCCTAGCATAATGGTAATTGTGAAATACATATTTAGGGAGAGAATGAATGTGCATTTAAAGAGCATGCTTTGGCTTACTGTAAACTAACCTAAGTTTACCTGTCCTTTGCCTTAGAAAAGTCAGTATATGCTCTTCTTAAATTTGCTGTGCATTTTCTCTCTGGTTTTGTACCCATTCATTCATTCATTCATTGGTTCTTTCAAGAAATATTTATACATGATGGATGATAGATAGATAGATAGATAGATGATAGATAGATAGATAGATGGTAGATAGATGATAGGTAGATAGATGATAGATAGATGATAGATAGATAGATAGATAGATAGATAGATAGATAGATAGAATAGACTTATCAGATATATGGAGTATATCTCTAGAATCTGGAAAAGCCCAAACAAAGACCCATGAGACATATAATCAGTTACTTATATTGTGGTTATAGTTTAAAATATTTTGAGTAAATTAAAGAAGTCTTATATTCAGTTGCTGAGTGGACAGTGTGTATGAAAACCTATCACAGAAGTGTTTAAGATGTTTCAGAAGGGCCTAGATTTATAGAAAGGAGATATCCTTGTGTCAACCAATGGAACAGGATACAAAAGCTTATCTCAAATTTTGTTCCAGTGGGAAGTAGATGTAAAAGTGAAGTGACTTCAGCAAAGAAAACTTCTTCCTAATTAATAGATCAGTCCAACATACAAGCTAGTGCTTCAGGTCTTCCTGAACTGCCAGAAAAGTTTACAGCATAGAAATGAGAGGTAGGTATGTACAATGAATGGGAGAGGGTGAATCTGATCATCTCCATCTTCAAACTGAAACATAATGAGCTCATTATGTAGAGCACTACTGTGAGAAATACTCATAGGTAATATATTAAAGTCCTCCACTGATCATTTGTTGATTGATTTGTTCAGTCAACAAATATAAGTTACAGGTTGAGGCTGTGAAAGGGGAAAATTATTACTATAACACACATAACTGTTAGACTCTGTCTGGGATATTGGACAAATGGGAATGGAGGAAAGGTCATTTCTGCCAGGAGAAACACATGTGTACAGATAGAGAAGCTTTCTATTTTTAGCTTTTAATTTTTTACTTATATTTTTAAACTATATCTTTATCAATATGATGGTACTACTTGCAAACTGTAGAAGATACATTTGGAGAGAAACACAGAGGCCTTGAATGAAATACTAAATTTTGGGGATTATATCCTAAAGTTAACATGGGATTAGTTGAGCTTTCCAAATATATTTAAAATTATATAACAATTACAACAGGTACATTTAGTAATTATTTCATAGAAGCTACTTTAAAAAGTGAGACTTCAGTATTTAAAAATAATCTACCTGTAATCAGTGTCTCCTTATAATTTGTTAGAAATGACATTTGAGGAATACTTTTTAATAGACATTTCTGTAGCATTTGATGTGAAACTTTCTGTTCATATTTTGAAAAAGTTGTATCTTGGACAAAACTCTGAGTACCATCACATAAATGTTTTAGTTTCTCAACATTGTTTTCCAAAAAAAAGAAAAAATTACAATTGAAAAACAAACTTGCAGAAGTTTCCTAGGATTCAATTTTTAATATAGTATACTTTTTCAACTTGCTGACATAATACCCGATACCGATGACATTCATTTATTCTAATTCTTCTTAATAAGTTGATCCTTTATGGGAATTATTTGCATAAAATAATGAAGTAGGATTACAGAGGAATTAGAGCAATGTATTAACATACTCCCCCACCCCACCCCATGGCCTCATTCTTGAAATCAGAGGAGGTACATTTATTTTCATTCAATTATAATAGTAAATTAAAAACCAAAAACAGCAGGGAAAAATGGTGATTGCTCCAGTTATTCTTTAAAGAAATTAAAATACCTATGTCCTAAATATTGTTCTCTATTAAACCAGATATTGTTTAACATATTTCATGAAATGCCTTAAAATTGTTGTTGGCTGTATATTCTACAGCATAATCACCAGTTAATCAAAAGAAATTAGAAATATTTAAAAATCCTTGATAGGATCCCACCTTATAATTCTGTTCACTGCATTTCTAAAATCTCTTCCATTTAATTTGCATTCACTTTTTCTAAGTCAATATGTTTTGATCTTGTGGTAAATTTTGTTTATAATGTGAAGGTGATTATAAAACTACATCCTACTTATTACTTAATAGATCTTCAATTTAGAATCAGTGCACTCAATTTATCTCCACTAGATCTAAACAAATAGTGTGTTACAAAGGTCAGATTTGACTGGCAGAAGTAAACAAGTAATCTTAATAAAATCCCACTAAGACGAAGCACATTTTCCACCTTCAGCTCTTGAGTGAAGTTGCTTTTCAGAAATAATTGAAAGGAAATTAGTCATATTTCATTTTTCTTGGTATAACTTGTTTATCAATGCAAAATATTTCTTTAATGAGGTCAAATCAAGTCAGTTTTTCCTTGATGTATAGCATTTGCAAATATTTTTTGTGCTTTCAATTAACAAGCTTATTTGGAAAAAGTATGAACTGATGGCTCTAGAGGTAGATATAAGTATACAATAATTGTTAGTTATGCTTAAATATTGTGGATATAAATTTAATTATAAAGCATATTTGGTTAAATGATAACATAGAAAACAAATCAAATCAAATATCCTCAAGTGTGCCATACTAAGAAATCACTCATTATTTTTATTTTTATTCTCTGAAAATATAACCCTAGTAAAATTTAGATATGCTTAAATTATTTTATTTTCAAGAGAATTTAATAATGGTTATAATATATATTTAATTTTTCTGTTTTTACAAACAGAACCACAGATATAACTTTATAACTTTCCTTCTGCAAAAGTTCACTGCCATTTATATCACTTATGTTTTGTGTGTGTGTGTGTTTTGTTTATGCTTGTTTTTGTTTTATGTAAGATCTATAGCAAAAACAACTTTTCCTTCTTTAAATTCCAGTTTCCAACTGTGGTTTTCACTGAATTGCAGACATCATTTTATTATATTATATTATATTTTATTCTACTTTAATTATTTATTTTTTAAATTTATTTATTTTGAGAGAAAGAAAGAGAGAGAGCAAGCACAGGCAGAAGAGGGGCAGAAAGAAGACACAGAATCCCAGGCAGTTCTGCATCATCAGCACAGAGCCCAGTGTGGAGCTCCAACCAATGAACTAAGAGATCATGGCCAGAGCATGTATCAAGAGTTGGACCCTTAACTGACTGAACCACCCAGGCACCGCTATATTATTCTTTAATTTTATTTTATTTTATTTTATTTTATTTCATCTTATTTTATTTCATCTTATTTTATTTTCTACTTTTTAAAATTAATTTTTTATATTTGAGTATAGTTGACACACGGTGTTACATTAGTGTCTGTTGTATAACATAATGATTCAACATATCTATGTGTTATGCTAGTCTCATCACAAGGGGAGCAATGATCCATCACCATAGGGCACTATAACAGTATCATTGACTATATTCCCTATTCTATGCCTTTTATTCTCATGTTTATTCATCCCATAACTGGAAGCTTGTATCTCCTGCTGTCCTTCACCTATTTTGTCCATCATCCACCCTCCTTTCTTGGGCAACCATCTGTCTGTTCTCCACATTTATAGGTGCATACACAATTTTCTTTTTTCATTTGTCACATCATGATTAATGTACAGTGTTTTGTTTTGTTCTTGCCACTTCTCTGCTAAGTTTCAGGCAATCATTAATTTCATGAGATACTAGAAGAGTGTTTAGAAAGATGAAATCGGTTAAATGTACTGTTACCAACAAGTAATCTCTTCCCATTTTCTTAGATATTATAATTCTATTTAAAATTAACAGCTTACCTGTGATGCAGAAATGATAGGAGATGAGGACTCCTAGATTAGCCATCAGGGCAAAGGATACATCCTGAAATTTCTGGAAAAATTCAAGGAACAAGTTGAAAATGCTGGATATCTTCACTGAGGCCCAGAATTTATGAAAATGAGTCAGTAGTTATCTTTGGGACAGAACTCATTATTTTCCCTCCTTGTGAAGATAGAATACTACTTACTGGAGTCAGTACTGGGAGAGAATGGGAAGGATGGAGGAAATGTTCCCCTAGACTTTTAGGTTTTGAGATCCCACCACTAATCTTTCACTAAAGAATCTATAAGGGAATAAGCAATGCATGGCCATGATTTAAGTAGGATTCAACCACTTAATTTAGGAGCATCACTTTTCTCTTCCCTAGATCAACATAAGTTATCAATAGAGGTTTATAAAAGTATAAAGTCTCATAATTTACATGTTTATACATTGTGTAACACCTGGATGATTCCTTCACCTCTGACTCTACACTATTCCTTATTTCCCTTCAATTCTCAGACTCTGTAACTTTCTATTGAAGGGATCCCATATCTCCTCCAACATGCAATAGACCAGTGTCCCTTCTGCCATGCTACAGATCTGTCCCATAGAAAACCTAATGGATTTTTCATACTTTTGTTGAATGTCCTGGGGTGAGGGGAGAATTCTGGTGCTTCATGTAAGGAGAGAGAGGAAGGAAAAGGGGCTGGGAAGTCACTTGGATCCCAGCTCTCCTTCCCAATGGGGACTGCTGTGTCCTCCTGAGTTCCCTAAGGGCTGACACAGCCTGCCATCTGGGATGTGAATTCGCTTTTGAAGAATTTGGAATCTACACTCACATGAGAAATCATACTTTACCTGTTAACATGATTTTTTGTCCTACTCCAAATAAGTGTTTGCTCAAATTTCCTAGGCCAAATCCATGGCATTAATTCTTTCTTTGTTTGTATCTTTCTGAAAAAAAAAAAAAAAAATTAATGCCTTGCTAGATTTTTTTGGATTTTCCCATGTTTCCAGAACACAACTCACTCTTTTTCTCCTCCAGTCACATAGTCATCCCTTCTCAATCATGTGTGCTTATTTTTTCCTCATTTTCTCAAATGTGAACACTATGGGGTTTCTGGGTTATGGATTCAGAAATTGTCTTAATCTATATTTTTTTGGGGTGACCTCATATAGACTTATGAACTATTTATATAACTTCTTTAAGCTGTAGGACCCTCTAGGCCTGTCCATGAGCAAATGCTGTAGGCCCTAAAAGCAAAACATATGCCGGGACACCTGGGTAGCTCAGTTGGGTAAGTGTCTGACTTCAGTTCAGGTCATGATCTCATGGATCGTGGGTTCAAGCCCTGTATCAGGCTCTGTGCTAACAGCTCAGACCCTGGAGTCTGCTTTGGATTCTGTGCCTCCCTCTCTCTCTGCCCCTCCCCTGCTCACACTCAGTCTCTCCCTGTCCCTCAAAAATAAATAAACATTGAAAACCAATTTAAGGTAAAAGCAAAACATACCATCTCATTAATTAGTGAAGACCACCATCATATTTCAACTTGACCCTTGCAATAGTTCCTACCTACCTACTGCTTACATTTGCCCTCTTCCAGGCTGTTGTAGTCAGAACAGTCCTTCTAAGTTTCAGACCCCTCCACCTCACTCTTCTCTTTACAACCCTGTTGGTCACTAAGTATGAAAGCCCTGAGTCTGGCGTGCATGATCTGCCTCCCTCCTCACCTTGCATCAGCATCCCTGTGTTCTCTATGATCCGGTGACTCTTATGTTCGCAATGGCTGCTCTCCACATGCCTGCATGGCTCCCTTTATTATTCCTGCGGGTTTCTGTGAATTTCATCACTAACCCTATTGCCATTTTTGCCCAGTATCTTACTTCTTTATACCCACATCATTCAGTTTATAAGCTATTAATTTATGCATTTGTTTATTGTGTAATCCTCTAATTGGAAGAAAACATTCACAACAGTAAAACTTCATTTGTATTGATCTCTGCCAGATCTAAGCACCTGAGGCAGTGTCTGGTGTTCAACAAACATCTTCATTCTTAATCTTAAATGTAAATGGTACCTGAATGTTTTTTCATTAAAAAGACCCTCTTCTTCAGTGGAAAATTTCTCCAGCTTCATCTTTGTCTGAACCTCTAATTACACAAGGATTTTGCAATGAGCATCTAGTGATTTCTCTTTGTTCTTCAAATTCTATTTTGATAGTGGGTTAGAGTGAAAGTAGGGGGAATTGATTAATCCCATCACAAGACTAGTAAATTGTTAGGCTGCAGGTGCAACTCAGGATAATATTCCTTACACACAAAAATACTTCAAGGTTACTTTTTAGTTACAAGGTATTTGTCAGATAGCTGCTGCAATTTCTACTCCCCTTGATTTAAATAAGTTAGTTGACTATAGTGGATATGCCTGGACAATCCTGAGCCAAAAGCCCTCCATTCAAAGACAAGTGAAAACCACAAATAACTCCAACACAATTAAAAATAACAAATATTGAAGGGTACCTGGTGGCCTCAGTCAGTTAAGGATCTGACTCTTGATTTCAGCCCTGGTCATAAATCATGGATTGTGAGCCCCCCATCAGGCTCAGCATGGACAGCACAGAGCCTGCTTGGGATTCTCTCTCTCCCTTTCTCTCTCTCTCTGCCCCTCCCCCACTCATGTTTTTTTTCTCTCTCTCTCTGAAAAATAAACAAATTAATTAGTTAAGTAAAAATAAAAGAACTAAAATTTATTTTAAAAATAACAAAAATAGGGCCGCCTGAGTGGCTCAGTCGGTTGGGCATCCGACTTCAGCTCATGTCATGATCTTGTAGTCCATGAGCTCGAGCCCCACGTCAGGCTCTGTGCTGACAGCTCAAAGCCTGGAGCCTGCTTTGGATTCTGTGTCTCCCTTTCCTACTCGCACTCTGTGTCTCTCTCCCCAAAGTAAGTAAACATTACAAAATTATTTAATAAATAAAAAATTAAAAAATTGTACAGCAACAACAGACCAAGATGAAACAATATAATTGCAAGCAACCACCAATCATAATGTAGATTTTAACCAAAGACTCTTAGGGAGAAGAATAAAGATAAAACATAAAACATGTGGGAAGAATTTCTGAAAACCCTCATTAAGAAGAATCTTTCTTACCTTAATGTTAAGCCCATTTTCCATTATCGTCTCCCTGTCTCCCTGCACCTCCTCTTTCAACATGGCCTTAGCTTCTCTCTGTACTAGCTACTGTGTCTTCAATATTCTTCCGATAGTTTCATGTTATGATTATTGACCTTCTTACTTAAGTCCTTACTTAATGTTTTGATAAGAAGCCTTCAGGAAAACTTTAGAATTCACCTTAATAGTTTTTAGCTAACCCATAAAGTTATCATTGCTAATAACATGTTTGAAATGCCTTTTATTGAAACACTTTAATCAAGAGCTACCTACGGAAACCATTTTCATTATGTTATTGTCATGCCTTGTGTATCACGACTAAATTCTGAAATAAGACTCTCGGCATCAGAATGCAATCAGTCTGCCAGAGACAGAAGTGTGAAGTGGTTTGTTGTTTTTGTTGTGGGGTGGGGAGAGAAATCGTGCATGTTTTGAATACAAAATTATTTAAATAAAGTTGCAAGTTGAAAGTGCAGTTTATTATAGATACAGAATAAGAAGAAAAAGATGAGGACTAATAAGTTGGCTTAGCATATGAGGGTCCTGACTTGAGGTAGAATGTAATCCATCTTTTAATAAAAAGGAACACTGTGACTTTCCACCGCTGAAAATGTATGCCCGTCATTTATCTCCTGAATGCTCCAATATGGTGAATTTGACTCAGTATTTCCCAGAATAAAGTAAAATCTTTAAAAATATTACTATTTACTAAAATAATGAATTTGTTAAAATGTTATAAGCATATGAGGCACATTTGTGTTCACATTTGCTGTTAGAAGGAAAGAATGTGTTCTCTAAGAACAGAGAAAAAACAAGGCTTCAATTACTGTATTGTGTCTTATTTAAACCCAAATAGCTGCTTTTCATTTCAATTTTTATTTAAAAATCAATAGAAAGATCCTAATCACATCAGGCTCTCAGTTTCATGGCAAAATGTTAAAAATAATATTTTCAATACCTTCTCCACAATTCAGTTTGAAATTCTCTCACCAGTACAATTTTATCTCATTAAAATTTCAGTCAACAACAAAGGGTATGTACATGTGTATGTGTGTGTTGGGAGAGAGAATATGGATAATTTGCATAATGAAAATAATATTATTGTTTTCCATATTAACTATTAGATTAATTAAATTGTACTTATTTATTTACCAATTCACTCTATCTACACTTGTCAGTAAAGCAGTATTAATTCTTTATATAGTTGGTTAATTATATGATAGTATTTGATAGTATGCTACCATGTCAATTCATAGCATCATACTTTAAAAGGAAAACATACTTAGGTCAAGATTCCAACAAACATAAAAGACACTAAAATTTGCACATCTATTAAACATTCAAGTATACACTTCATGTAAAGTGACCCTAATGTATTTTTGAAGCCTTGTTTATCAGAGCAAGAACTTGGTATTAGTAATTTTTCATGTGACTACAAGTAATCATCTCTTATTTTACACTGTAAAATACTAACTGTGATCTCTGCTAATAATAATTACATAGAAAGAAACAAAATCCTGTCTTATGAATGTACTAATTATTTATACTGATTTCATATTTTTAGCAGGAGACAATATAGATTTCAGACTCAGATATTGGATTGCTATTTGCCATAAATAAATGTAAACCTCCTCGAAAAAGGGCTGGTTACATAGTGGGTGCTTTGTGAGAGAAATTCTCACTAGCTAGTGAACAATAGTCCCCTATTACATACATAACACAGTGCATTTAAATTGTATTCCTTATTCACCTTGAAACGTGCCTTCTGGAACAGCTCTCCTCCAAGGGGTGACCTCGGCATCCAGGCTTCTTTCACTGGGTAGTTTCTCAATCTTGGACCCCTTTGCTTTCAGTATTTGGATAGACGCAAGGTATACAAAATGATTCCAAGGGTCAGAATTCAAAAAAATCTTCTTTTTTAAATTAATTAATTTATTTTTGAAAGAGAGATCATGGAAGCAGCAGAGAGAGAGAGAAAGAGAGAGGGGGAGAGAGAGAGAGGAGGGAGAAAATCCCAAGTAGGTTCCATACTGACCGATGTGAGGCTCCAACTCAAGAACCATGATCATGACCTGAGCTAGAGTCTGATGCTTAACCTACTGAGCCACCAAGGCACCCCAGAAAAATATTCTATCACTTCTGTCCACATTGCTTTGTCTATAATAGTGACATAGACCCACCCTAATTGCAAAGGGGCCTTGCAAATGTTATATCCCTATGCTCTTGAAGAGAGGAAACTAGAATGTTAAACATCTACCCAGTTCCATCTAAATAAAAGAAAAAAAATGCTGTTTCATAAATCTCCCTACTGAGTCTGTTTCTATACAAAATGACTATCAGCTAGAATTTCCTCTGAAACTTTGACTTAAGCAGAAAGAATACTGAAGAGGAGAAATTACAGTCTTACGTACTACAGTAAAAAAAAAAAAAAAATTAGCTCTACTTTGTTGATTCCCTTTCTTTACTCAAGAGAGGAAGATAGTATATATGAATTAATACAGGGAATAGAGGGAGTTAAAGGACAAACATATCACTGTTATATAAACTATAATTGTATAGAAATTGTCTTACTTGAAAATTAACCATTTTCCTAGCATGTGAAGAGTTGAAAGCAATAGCCAAAAAATAAATATATAAATAGATTACCAACCTAGCCCAATTATTAACTAATAATCAATAAAATGTGAGTCTTTTATTCTTAATTATGATACAGAAATGATTTAGAAAAAATTTGGAAGACAAGTCTGTGTGCAATTTCGGCTTTTATTTTAAGGAGATAATTTTCTTAAAGCCTCTTTTTGCTTTCCTGTGAAAAAAATGCATTTCATTAGGGAGAAGTACAAATGCATTTTCAATATTCCAGATTCTCAATTCTTTTTCATTATTCTGTCACTACCTTGGGTGTGAAGTTGGTCTAAATATTAGCTACAATAATTGGTCTTATATTTCACCATCTGAACCAAAATTGTTAAGGGCCATGGAGGTAATCCTTCAAAAAATATTTAGTATCATTAAAAATACAGGTTAGGGGCACCTGGATGGCTCAGTCGGCTAAGTGTCCGACTTTGGCTCAGGTCATGATCTCGCTGTCCGTGGGTTTGAGCCCCGTGTCGGGCTCTGGCTGACAGCCAGCTCAGAGCCTGGAGACTGTTTCAGATTCTGTGTCTCCCTCTCTCTCGGCCCCTCCCAGACCTGTGCTCTGTCTCAAAAATAAATAAACTAAATTGTTTTTAAAAAAATATAGGTTAAATTGTTTAATTACCAAAATATAAACTGAACGGCTGAAATCATACATTTTGATCATTTGGTAGATTTTACAAATTTGGAAATTCTGTCTAATAATTATATATCTATAGATTATCCAAGCTTAACAAGAAAGAAAAAATCAAGCATTAATTTTTGTACATTATAAACTCTGGTAGACAAGTGCTCAAGTGTGGGGTCCTTGGAGGAGAAAGTCTGGTAGTTCTCAGCTTCAAGCTGGAAGCACATTACTTTCTTTATGTTTTCCATCAGCATCTACATGACAACCCCAGAAGCAGAAAGTCTGAGATTGAGCAATAACATTTATGAGTCTTGTCACTCTCTCTCCCTCCCATCTCTCTCTTTTAATGGTGATTCCAATGTAATGGGATCTACAGGATATAATAATATTAAGAGATGTAAACCGTCCTAGGTTCTTGGTTGAGACTCCCTTGTAATAAAAGACCAGCAGGAGAAAAACAAACAAGTTTATATCCCTGTCTATATGGGAGATACCCAATAAAACTGAATAACTGGCAGAAATTTCCCAAATCACTACCTTAAATACCATCTCCAGCTAAAGACAAAAGATACTGGTGGGAGGCAGTTATAGGAAGTTATCCAAAAAAAGTACAAGAAACAATGTTGTGGTTGTTACACATTTAAGTCAATGCCTTCTCCACTGATGAATTTCTCATGATTTAATCATCATTCTCTTCCTGGTACAGAAAACATAAGTGCTAATCTCTGCTCTGTTATCAGGTTTGTAAGGACACATAATACTAGCATTTCTGGGCCATGAGGCAAACATTTATAAATTTTTTTAATGTTTTTTTATTTCTGAGAGAGAGAAAGAGTGAGCAGAGGAGGGTCAGAGAGAGAGGGAGACACAGAGTCTGAAGCAGGCTCCAGGCTCTGAGCTGGATGTCAGCCAGGAGCCCGACACAGGGCTGGAACCCACGAACCCTGAGGGCATGACCTGAGATGAAGTTGGAAGCTTAACCAACTGAGCCACCAAATGCCCTGAGGCAAAGCTTTAATAAGCTGAGGGAAACAGAGTACATCACTAGGTTTCCAATTGTTTTCTCTTAAAATCTGAGTGTGCTCAAAAACTCCAATAACTTCCCCTCACTCTTAGAGTCAAACAAAACAAAAACAAGTATGTTTGAAATGTCCCCAAAGTCCTATGAGATCTAGGTTCCTGTTATGTTTCTCAACACCTTTCCTTTCAACTCCACCTGCGTGATCCTCTTTTATTTCCAGATCCATTGCACGGGCTGTTTAGAACCCTTGGATAAACTTTCTTCAGGTGTTGCAGGAGGTCACCTATAGGGCATGACCACAGGTTGACCCTTAGATAGATCCTGGCAATTAGAGGCTCCTCAATAGAGTGGGAATTAGCACCTATATTTTCTGACTTTTGCTTATACATTATACCCCATATCATCATTCCTCTTTATTACATCACTCAGAGGAATTTGTGCGCAGTCATTGTTCAACAGGGGTGATTTTTAATTAATTATCACTATTTCAAGAAGTTAATGCAATTTAACTTGCCTTGTGAAATTCAGAGGAAGCATGATTTTAAATATATCTCTACATGGAAACCATCTCTACATCTATTTCTATCTCTCCATCTATCTATTCAAACACATGTGTGTTTGTACATGTATATGTATTGAATGCACATATATATGTGTGTTTTATATGCATATATCATACAGAAAGTTTATTTTTTTAATCAATTTATAGTGTTTATTCTTTTGAAAGAGAGACAGAGAGACAGAGCATGAGCGAGGGAGGGTCAGAGAGAGAGGGGGAGATACAGAATCCAAAGCAGGCTCCAGGCTCTGAGCTGTCAGCACAGAGCCCGATGCGGTGCTTGAACCCATGAACCGTGAGATCATGACCTTAGCTGAAGTCAGATGTTTAACTGACTAAGCCACCCAGGCACCCCCATACATAAAGTTTAAATATGTATGTAAAAAATGTTGGGAGATATATTTAATATAATATTTTAATTAATGTCATATTGGTATATATGCATATATGTGTTTATTATACTTATAGGCTTATATTTATGAACNCAGGCGCCCCTAAAATATATTTTTAGATGAACTGCATCTAAAAAATCCCCATGTCCCCTAGGTCTCAGCTGCGACCAAGTAAATCTTAGTATCTGAGAGTGGACTCTAAGAGCTTAGGTGACGTTACGGTGATCCAGGTGATTCTAATTTGCTAGCAGGGTAGATGAATATTCGGGGCAGGGGCATAGGAGAGAGGCAAGGCTCTGGCACTGCACACACAGACTGAGGCTTTGGGCTCAAGAGAGGAGGAACTTCATACAACATAATTTCCAGACGCCAAAGTATGTTTAATTATGTTAACATTTATTTTTTATAAGCTTTCTTTGCTCATATGTACATAGTTACTGCAATAAGTTCTATATTAAAGTATGGGAAATATTTTTCCATAAATATCTCCTTTAAGGTGCTATCACTCATCTGCTTCCTATTTGTGTGTGTTCTTTCAAAATGCAATCAAAATGTTGCTTCTATAAATCCTTTTGGCCAATGATATGTGAGTCTGAATTACTTTTCGAGAGGATATTTGAAAGCCTTTCACCCAAATTGTCCATTTTGAAGAGCACTGTAATCAACTATTGCAAAAACTCAGTACATTGTTTAAAAGCCAACAATTTGACAAGGGCTGTTACAGAGAACTCTTGTCTGTACTGAATGGACGCACATGCACGACACAACAAAATAGGCGTGGGGTTTCTTCAAAAGACATTGAGTTCCTGGAATGCTTGATCTGGGAGTTAGGATTTTGGCTGAAAATACTGCTGTGTAACAGTCTGGTTGAGATAGTTTTTAGACCATATTCAAGATTTTATGATTTTCTGCTTATTTTATTGCAGGACATAAGTTATTAGTTATTAATCCAATGTATTAGTTAGGAGCCAATGAACTAATGCCCTTCGTAGAGAGAAATACTTAAGCTTTCGCTTTCTCCTTCTTATTCTAGTCACAGATGGTTCATAATCTTTTCTTCACTTAAAGAATTTTGATCCCTGTGATCACAAACCTTTCCCTATTTTCACTCCCTGCCCATGGGCCCTTAATTCTGTCCTTCATTTTTCTGGTTTTATTTTTTTTTTAAGTTCACTTATTTGTTTTAAGAGAGTGAGCACATGTGGGAGCAGGGAGGAACAGAGAAAAAATCCTAAGCAGGCACATGCTGTCAGCGCAGAGCCCCACTTGGGGCTGGATCTTCCCCAACTTGAGATCATGACCTGAGCAGAGATCAAGAGTTAGAAGCTTAATCAATTGAGAAATCCAGGTGCCCCTGGTTTTATTAGTTTCTGAACCTCCACAAAGTGGGGCTGCAGCATCAAAGGTGAATATACTTACGTGGTTGATCAAGAGGAATGGAAGAGGCGGGCTCAAAGTCAGACCCAGGTGTGGGCCGTCACCGCCAAGCCCAACCTCAGGGAGGTCTGTGCGTGAGTCGCACGTAAGTTTTAACTTCTGGAACTTCTGGTTCCCAGGCCCTCAGTTCATCAGCTCTTCGTTCAACCCATGGCAGACACTGCATTTCCTCCAGCTCAGCTCCAGCGGGTGATGGTCCCATAATCTCGGCTGAACACATCCATTGACTTTTGTTGGGAAACTTCCTCAACCCTGGGAAGGAGGTAAGACGGTGGGAACCATGGCCCAGGGGCTTGAAGGGGAAACAGAACACATGCTCACTGTCTTAAATTATGGACACAAGTACATGCCTCCCATCCAGCTCAATTTGAACACTGTACACACATGACAGTTAACACCAGAATACAATCTCAATGCAGTTCTTACCTTTACTTTGTCAAAATTTTAGAAATAATAGGCTCAAAACCATGAATCACCGAAGTAGTAATTAGTAAAAGTTCATTGTGCACACACCCAAAAGACGACTCACCAAACCAAAACATGGAATAAGGCTCTGGGATATATTGTTATAAAGCAGCTTATATAGTGAGAAAGCAGTGACTGTTTATTCTTAGAATTTTCTTGTGTGATAGAAAATTGGCCAATGTTTACTTCACATTAATTTTTGGAACCGGTGTACGTTTTGTTTGTCATTTCCAGAGGCATAACAAGAAGTGACCCATGCCAAGTTAGCCTTGTAAAATAAGCTAAATTAAGCATTGCATGTATGATTACATTGGTTTTGTCTGCTCAGGGCACTTTCAAGTCTGGTGTCTGTTTTTTATTTTAATTACTTCTTTATATTCAAGAAACTGATGAAAACTGTCAGCAATACAAGATGGAGGGTCAGCTGTTTTGTTGATAATAGAGCTCTTCCATCATACCGGCTCATTGTCTATCCTTCATCAGCCATTTTAGGTTTTTAACTGGGGCTAGCTCTGTAGTTTGGCCGCTGGTATACAAACTGGAGACTCCTGAGTCTTGTTTTCAGTGATTAAATTCCACACTTTCAACAGTCATTATCGCCTGTATTACCATGCTTTCTGTTAATGGTGTTCCTACTTTGATGCTCTGTGGAAATCAGCAGTATTTCTTATGCTCTTTACACGCTGGTCTGTGGCATATATCTGAATGTACTGGTAAAGCCATTCCTTTTTAAAGTTAATACGTTAGTGCTGTGGGAGACTAATAAACTACCATAGAGTTTACCAAATGAGAGTGTCTTTTACATTATACAAAATAATTGTCTAGGAGTCCTTCCTGAATCACCCAGGCAACAATTCTATTGGGTACAGCAGTCTAGAAATTTACTCTTTAATAAGCACAATCCTATCCTCCGGCAGATAAATTCTGAGATTTATATAATAAGCCATAATTACTTGAATTTAATATATATTTACTCAGTTGGAATTATAATTGTTTCTAAATGCATTAAAGTATAAAGTGAAATCTATACAAACAGGTGAAAAACAGATAAGCGCACTTTATTTTTTTTTTTCTCCTTATAAATATCAGTGTTGGTATGAGCAGGGGTGGAGGGTCATGAAGCACAGTAGGATGTTAAGTACCTTTGAAAGCCTGGGAGTAAATAGCAGCTGAGGAGAAAAGATCACAAAACGGAGTCTGGATGTACCGGGGTTAATTTTAGATGTTATAAAACTACATTCAGACATAAACACCTAAACAAAATTCACATTGTATAACATGAGGAAACGGTTTTTATCCACATCAGTATATACAATGATGACAAATCATAAACTTCCAAAGGTAAAATCTTTTGTAAACATAAGGGATGCAGGTATAAGAAAAGGAAATTAAGAAAGTAATACAGCTGGCCCTAATTGAACTTAGAGTCTTTAATGACAGTTTTCTAATAATTAGAACTCAATATATGTTTCTCTCTGGCCCCAAACTTGGAAACGCTGTCTCAGGGGAAACAGTAATTCTTAAAATAGAAACTTAGCATACGAAACAGAAGAATATAATGTAACTGAGAGTAAGCTTGTTCTTCCCACCATGGGAGAGGCCGATAAGAAGCAAGATTTTCAGGAAAGCATTTTGATTCAGGGATACTCGCAGATAGAGGAGATGACCAATTGTTGTCCTAAAGAACCATCTTAACTCAGCATAAAACTTGAGTTTCTCTTACCGTAGGAAGAGCATGACGCAGGAGGAAATTGGAGTCAGGAGGTGACTCATGTCTGTAGATACTTAGTTGCCTGCAATGGTCCGAGGAAGGTTGTGTCAGGGTCGGTTTTCTGTCTATGGTCGGTTGATCTCTGTGTCCAAAAATCTGGTCCTGTCATTCTAGTAAATGTTAAACATGACAGGGTTTTCTCTGTAGGTGCTTATCTCTTCCGGTGGGGTAAGTTTGGAGTGAGCTATTTTCACAAAACTTAAATGTTAGCAAAATCCCTTCAGTGATTAACGGGGCTTTCTGCAGAGCTGAGCAGAAGTATGGAAGCCTTAGGTGATGGCAGTGACGGTATAGCAACATGGAGTCAGATGTGCTCTTTCTCCCAGTTTCAATAGCAGGAGGTTCAAAATTATACCCCACTTGTTCTACCTCAGGAGTGTTTTCTATTCTCCGTATTTGCATTATATATTTAATACAATTCTTTTTTGGGGGGAAGGAGGGGGTAGATTTTTTTGTTAAACAGACTATGAGCACTGGGTGTTCTATGTAACTGATGAATCACTCAATTGTACACCTGAAACTAATATTACACTGTATGTTCACTAAGTGTAATTTAAATAAAAACGTGAAACTAAACAAAAACAAAAAACACCTAACATTTCTTCCAAAAAAAAATCAGAAATCTGAGGTGGAAATGTTTATCAGAAAATTAAGAAAAACGAGTCTAAAAGATACAAAATATTCCCTTCTAATATTTTTATGAAGATATTTATTCTATATGTCATAATAATTGCTTCCATTATAAACTAAAGAACAAAGCTAGATGTTACTCTGTAGGCCATTAATTTTCCATGACATTAGAAAAGAACTTGTTAAAATAAGGCTAATAATACTTTCAAGTAGGTAGGTATATGATTTATGTCAACAGAAAAATAAAAATAACTTATAATTACTTCTGGAAAATGAAGTAAAATTACATTTTTAAAGAATACTTCCCTCTCAACAGTCAAGAAGCCTTCAATGCATCCTTTCTGTGTTTTGGGTTATATCAAAATGACAACAGCAACAGGCAGAAAACTGCTGAAGTTTACACTGTCTCCTAATTTAGTCTCCGCTTAAATGGCATAGGCGTTGGAATGCTTAGTGAATGCGCTGTAATAGCCTGTCCTTAGGAGCCAGGATTGTTAATCTCTACAATCACCCAATGTGTGATTATGTTCTCTGTTAAAAAAAGAAAATTGGAAATGGGTGGGAAAACGGCATTTTGGAGTAATTGAGATTATGTTTATTCACAGAGAGTCTTGTTTTCCTTATGTGCTGCCAGACATCTGGATAAAGGCTGAAAATTTTAGCAAAATATTAACATCTTTCCAAGTATCTAAATGTTGATTGCATTTTGATGTTTCACTCTAAATATTTGATGAAACTTAGTTTTATCTACGAAATATATACTGTTGCCTATTATCTCTGTGGTATTTTCTCTAGCATTCCAAAGTTAGCATACTATCTGATTTGGATAGAGACCAGTGAATAGATGATGGAATTTAAGAATTGAAAGAGATAAAAATGTTAGTCAAGCTTCATATTTGTGTCTGACAATCTTAAGTATTTTTGTAAATCATATGTTGGCCTTTGGGTCCAAGGATGATTGGAACCTCTTTCTTGAACAGTAAATGCCAGCCCCCCTTTTTTTTCCCTTCAGTGAAACAATCCTAAAAGCTAAAATCATGAGTTGCACCTGGGTGGCTCAGTCAGGTAAACGTCTAACTTCACCTCCGTTCATGATCTCCCGGTTTGTGAGTTTGAGGCCCGCATCGGGCTCTGTGCTGGCTTTGCAGGGCCTGCTTGGCATTCTCTCATCACCTCTGCCCTCACTCACTGTCTCTTTCTCTCTCTCAAAATTAATAAGTAAACCTTAAAAAAAAAAAAGAAAGAAAGAAAAACTAAAACCATGAGAATTAAAATGAGAGCTTACACAAGGAACTATGGGTTTGTCTCATTACTATGTAGGACAGTTTTTAAAGTTGTACTGCTTGGAATAAAAGAATAGTTGATGTTAAAATATGGAAATCTAAGATTTTTTTTCTACAGATAAGATTTATCACTGATATCCAATAAAATACTTATGGAACTGTAGAAAAATCAGATGAATTAGCTGTATAAACCAATTTTTATCTCTATTCTGATGTATAAATGAAATTGGAAAATATATCCCGTTCCCTTTAATGCAGAAATAGAATTACTAGTTAACAAGTGAGCTTAGAACCCACTTAATTTCTATGATATAATGGAAAAAATAGAAAGGTCAGCATCAGGGAAAAATAACTTTAAAATATCAAGAAATACTCTGCTTACTATCATAGAAGCCTATTCAAAATTAATACATAAACTAAATACGTTTTCAACAAATTTGCAGTAATATTTGTCTCTAGATAAAACCTTATAGATACACACACACACATATACACACACATATATATGCACACATACACACACGTATATGTTAGAGAATAGGTATTTAAAAACAACACAGAACACTTCAAAAACGAGTGACCGTCACAATTATTTTAGTAGTCATGGAACATATTATAACTTTAATCTTAAAATAGTACTACACTGGCAAGAAAAAAAATCACGAACAAGTAAAACAATAGAGCATGCACAAATGTATTACAATATATGTAATTGTATGGTGTACTAATCACTTTTTGACAGTGAGAAAATTATGAATTGTGTATGAAAGCTGGGAAATGAACTATTGACATAGAAGTTTGAAGAGTTAAAAACTTAAAAATTAAAAGTTGCAAGAAAATCTAGAAGAAAACAGTTTGAGTACAGTCAACAAATGGGTAAATCTTGAAAAATCTAAACCTGAAGAAACAGGATCTTCTCAGGAAAAAGTATACTTGTGTGAACATTAAAACTATCTGTATGACCAAATATACTATTGAAAAATCATTATTACAGTTGATGACCTAGGACATGAGAATGACAAAGGACTGCCATCTATAACAACAAGGACACTTCCTACATTTAAAGTGATTTTTGGGGGTGCCTGGGTGGCTCAATTGGTTAAGTCTCAGACTTGAGCTCACATCATGATCTCAGGGTTCATGAGTGCAAGCCCGACATTTGACTCTGTGCTGACAGCTCAAAGTCTACAGCCTGCTTCGGATTCTGTATCTCTCTCTCTCTCTCTGCCCCTCCCCTGCTCGTGCTNACTTTTATTTCTAGTTTGTCATTATATTGTTAATATGTTGATTTAGATTACATTTTTTCTGGAATTTCCATGTAGTTATTTTATTTTATTGTGCTTTAAGGGATTTTTATTTATTTTTATTTTTTTACAAATAGTTTATTGTCAAATTGATTTCCATATAACACCNTCTCTGCCCCTCCCCTGCTCGTGCTTTGTCTCTCTCTGTCTCTCAAAAATAAATAAATGTTTAAAAATATTTTTAAAGTAGATTTTCATGACCAGCATAGTTGATGTTTTTTTAAAAAATTTTATCTGTTAGGATGTATTTTAACTTGAACTAACAGATATGCACCATTAACCTGCAAAGTAATAACTGACCTTTGGTTTTGTGTGTTTTATAGTACTCTTTGTCCCATTGTCTTGTGTAACATTTTTTTTCTCCTTTTGCCTCCATTTAAAATCTACTTCCCCTTAGCATTTTAGTTCTAGATCTTTTTTAGTAGAAGGTAACTTTTTTTTCTTTCCCTGGTAGGTAAACTGGAGATCCAAAATGAGTAACTAAATTCTTATTATTAATATCAATATCATTCGTAAGAAAATTATGACCTCTTAAACTTACCTGTAATCAATGTCTTTCATGCTTTTAATTCTCTCTACATTTTAAAACCATATGCATTATTATAACTTCATACAATTAAAAGTCACTTATGGTTTTGAATGTACTTGTTTTCTTTTTATGTCTGTACAGCTCTGTTTACGTCTGTTATACTTTTTCTTGGGCTAAAGAAGTCCCCTTCTAGTTTACATAGTTTACATTAACATGTGGCCAATTTTCTTCTGGAAAAAAAAACTATCATTCATTTTACAGTTAATATTTGGAATGGGAATAAAAATGTAGGTTGACAGTCTATTTCCTTTGAGCATTTTAAGAATATTTTTGGTCTGTTATATTAGTTTTTTTGTTTAAAATAACCTGTTCCTTTTGAATAAACAGGACATTTCTAAATATTATATATATATATATACACATGTATATTTTTACATATAAGCATGAAACATGTATATTAAATAGATTGTATATTTAAATAAATTGAGATGTATATAAATAGAGATAGGCCTCCATGAAGTTTAATGAATATTTATGCTTAGGTTTTCAACTGTATAGCAAAGGTGTAGGTTGATGGCTTTCAAATTTTGGAAAAGATTTAGCTATTTTTCTCTTCAATAATTGTTTCCTTTTTTTTTTTTGCCTCTTGGATTCTAATATAATAAGATCACTTTCTTAAATAATTCTTTTAAAAATTTTTACTCTTTTTGCTTTTGTTTTTCANTTTTTTTTTCCAATTCATTATTACTTTTATTTCTAGTTTGTCATTATATTGTTAATATGTTGATTTAGATTACATTTTTTCTGGAATTTCCATGTAGTTATTTTATTTTATTGTGCTTTAAGGGATTTTTATTTATTTTTATTTTTTTACAAATAGTTTATTGTCAAATTGATTTCCATATAACACCCAGTGCTCATCCCCACATGTGCCCTCCTCCATGCCCATCTCCCCCCTCCAACCCACATCCATCAGTCCTCAGTTTGTTTCTCAGCATTCAAGAGTCTCTCATGGTTTGCCTCTCTCCCTTTCCCCCACCATTTCCGCCCTTCTTCTCCCCCTTGTTCCTCCGTCAAGTTCCTCCTAATCCTCCTATACGTGCAAACATATGATATTTGTCCTTCTCTGCCTGACTTATTTCGCTCAGCATAACACCCTCAAGGTCCATCCATGTTGCTACACATGGCCAGATTTCATTGTTTCTCATTGCCATGTAGTATTCCATGGTATAGATAAACCACATCTTCTTGATCCATTCATCTGTTGATGGACACTTAGGCTCTTTCCATGTTTTAGCTATTGTGGAGAGTGCTGCTATGAACATTGGGGTACATGTGCTCCTATGCATCAGCATTTCTGTATCCCTTGGGTAAATTCCTAGCAGTGCTATTGCTGGGTCATAGGGGAGTTCTATTGTTAGTTTCCTGAGGAACCTCCACACTGTTTTCCAGAGGGGCTGCACCAGTTTACATTCTCACCAACAGTGTAGGAGGGTGCCCGTTTCTCCACATCCTCGCCAGCATCTAGAGTTCTCTGATTTGCTCATTTTAGCCACTCTGACTGGTGTGAGGTGGTATCTCAGCGTGGTTTTGATTTGTATTTCCCTGATGAGGCCATGTAGTTATTTTATATAGACCATAGTTTTCTGGTCAAATTCTACAGCCTTTCATCCATTTTTCATTTTTAATTTATTTTATTTTTTTAAATTGTTTTAATGTTTTATTTCTGAGAGAGAGAGAGACCGAGACAGTGTGAGCAGGGGAAGGGCAGGGAGAGAGGGAGACACAGAATCTGAAACAGGCTCCAGGCTCTGAGCCATCAGCACAGAGCCTGATGCAGGACCTGAGCCCACGAACTGTGAGATCATGACCTGAGCTGAAGTTGGACGCTTAACTGACTGAGCTACCCAAATGCCCCATTTTTAAATTTATTTTTAAAAGTTTATTTATTTTGAGAGAAAACATGCACATGGGAGGGCAAGAGAGAGAGAATCCCAGCATGCTCTGCCCTCATTGTCAGCAAGGTGCCCAGTAGGAGGCTTAATCCCATCAACAGCAAGCTCGGGACCTGAGTAAAAAACAGGAGTCCATCCCTTAACCCACTGAGCCCTCCAGGCATCCCTCCTTTCAACCATTTTTAAGCCCATTATTCAGTGGATTAAACTCTGTTAACATTAACTTCAGTATCAGAGTTATATATGGATCTGTTCATGTTGCCTCTATATTTTCTTGGAAATTTTGAAAAAAAATCTAGAAGTCCTAGAATTCATTAATATTTCTAGTGAAGATTTCTCAGCCTATCCTCTAATTGGCCGCTGGACTGGAGACCTCAACTCTGATGCAGTCAGTATGGACTGAGCTGATTCCATGCTGGGTCATCAGCCGCTAATAATTTGTATCTCATTGTTCTGGTTTCTAGGCTGGAGGCCTCCCTCCCAGTCTTAACTGAGAGCATAGACTGTTTACTAGGTCCCTTCCTACTTAGAAAGTCCTGAATTTGTTTCCTTGGCACAGAGTGTGGTGCTAAGAACACCCTGGGCTCGGTCCTCTCCTTTCTGCCTCTTAGGCTGTCCTACACAGTGGTACACTTTGGTAAATGTCGCTAGGGGATTAGCTTCCCTTTCTGTTTAAACATTGTCCTCTCTCTCTCTATATATATAAAGATGTTCCTGTACAGGAACAATCCAAGGGCCGGTGGCCCATATGTATTTCACTTATGTGAATGTTGCCAGGTAGTCTGTGGTGCCCCCATTGAAATCATCCTCTGGAATTTGACACTGATGCCATATCTTATTTTGGAAGAAAAATATGGTTTCCTTCATGAAATTCCTGACTATTTCAGTCAAGAGTGGTCAGCATAAAGAATCAATAATCTATTTTTCCTATGGGTCCAAGTATACATGGTGAGGTAGCAAAACAGACTTTTAAGTTAACTATATACTTTTCCCTAATCATTGTAGCTGTACCCCTGAATGCAATTAATCTGGGGGTCTTTTCTTAATTTGTTACTAAGACACTGATATGTGACTGTTATTTCTACTGATAAGTTTATTTTTTTAAGTATTGCCATCTCTCTTCATTTGAAACAAAAGCAAAGTACAAATCTTAAAAAAAAAAAACAAAAAGAATGATTACTATTGATTTACAAGGCAATCTTTAAAAGATGAATCTAATACAACACTACCTGATTTTAATAAGTGGATAAACTATTGTTCTGATAGCACAAGTAAATTAATGATTATAAACTAAAAATGGAGACTCAGAATTAAGAAAAAAAATCGGACTATTACCTAAGCTGTGAAGATTTAAACAAATTTAAGTCCTTACTTAAAGTGCTTTGTGCATATTACAATATGACTTAAAAATTGTTTGCCTTTTGTATTTACATAATGACTCCTGAATTATTGAAGATCATAAATATCTTTCAGTTTTCTATTTTATAGCTGTTTCCATGGCACAGATTCAAGAGAGGATCATTCATTTTTAGTTTCTGTATGTCTTTTTGAAGTTTCTTCCCTTAAACAATTTCAGATATTCATGTGTATCAATATTATGTCATGGACAATATTATATTTTATAATGCACAAAAGATTTTTGCACCTACTCTCCAAAGACCAGTAATTTAATAAACACAAATAGTTATTTGAGGTTTAAATGAAGACCAAATTCTTGTCTTTTTATCACAGATCATTTTTTATGATCTTTTGTTTCCTGTTTTTATATATGTACATTTCAAATGATCACACTAACATGTATGGTTTTTGTACCTAAGAACTGTATTCAATCTATTGACATGTCAAATAGTTTATATATTTCAAAGCATTTTTAATCACCTGATACAAAACCTTTGACACTCTCAAGGTCACTTTATGGAAATATGAATAAGAACTTTGGAAATACGATCTCTTGATGATAAACTGCTCCAACTCATGATGAAATTAGTAACAATGTGGCAAAACTGAACTGATTATTTAAATGAAAATAAAGTAGGGGCGCCTGGGTGGCTTAGTCGATTAAGCGTCCGACTTTCGCTTAGGTCATCATCTCGCGGTTCGTGGGTTCGAGCCCCGCGTCGGGCTCTGTGCTGACAGCTCAGAGCCTGGAGCCTGTTTCAGTCTGTGACTCCCTCTCTCTCTGATCCTCCCCTGCTCACGCTGTCTCTCTCTCTCTCTCCTAGAAATAAATTTAAAAAAATGAAAATAAAGTATTTCATAGGTAGCAAAGTTTTATTAGCCTGAGTACTTATGATACAGATAAGGATATTTGGACACTTCTCTGCTCTAGGGATATTTTCTGAGAACAATAAAATTGCCATAATATAATAGAAGACAACGTTATACTTCTTTATATAACTTATGCCAGAATCTTAATAACTAAAAATAAGAACCAGATTGAAGTGTAAAATTCTGGAGTTTTCATTTATAATGTTTTTCTATGTAAATAGTACTTACCCAAGATTAACATGAAATATTTAAATTGGAATGCAACATTACAAACCCAGTGAATTAATTATCTGATCATCTGCTATGTTGATCTTGTAACACATCAAGATCATAAGATTATAAGAAAGAAGTATTTACAGTTATTCAATAATTAGGATAAGAACCAAATTTGGAATAAATTGTGTGAAATAATTTTCTAAATCTTCCCATTACAATTAGAGTAAGGGATTTTTCTATTGCCATTAGACCGTGTGATTAAGATATAGCTTGAAACACAAGAGATTCAGGAAAGTCTAGAAAGAAAATTCAAATGTATTTTACTGGGTTACTATGTTGTATTTCACACCAGAATGAAAACAACAAAAACTTAATGTTGACATTTTTAGCTGTCATACTCAGAATTCAATGATTATTCAGTGTTCATTAAACAATAGCTACAAAATTTAAGTTAAAAAAATAAGCATAATGGGCTGGGACTTGTATTTCATAGCATCTTTATACTTTTCAGAAATACATAGTCTTGGGGCGCCTGGGTGGCTTAGTCGGTTAATTGTCCGACTTTCGCTTAGGTCATGATCTCGCAGTTGTTGGGTTCGAGCCCTGCGTCGGGCTCTGTGCTGACAGCTCAGAGCCTGGAACCTGTTTCAGAGTCTGTGACTCCCTCTCTCTCTGACCCTCCCCTGCTCACGCTGTCTCTCTCTCTCTCTCTCTCTCTCCTAGAAATAAGTAAAACATTAAAAAAAAATACATAGTCTTAAAAAATATAGAAGTATGTATAGTTTCCACTGTCACTATAGTCTTATTTTTCAGGACTACCAGAAAAAATAGGAATTTAACTGGGTAATTTGTCAAGCATTTTTTATTCAAAAGGTAAGAAGGGTGCTGAATCATAAGTTAAATTTCTTGTGTTGGATTCAAGACTCTTTAGATCTTCTGAATAAGGAATGAAGAATAGTGAGTCATGAAAGACTGAGATTAAAGACAATAGAAGAGCTACTAGCTTTGTGATCATGAGCAATTTAACTCCCTATTTGAATGTGCTTTATTCTTGTATAAAATTGGAATAATTCTATTTGTTAGCATGCTTTCAACTACAAGTTCTAGAAAAGCCAACTAAAAAAAAGACTTTAACAATAAGGAACTTCATTAACTTTTAAAGAAAGAGTTTGAGGATGCTTCCAACTCCTGGCCTGAGACCATCTGTATTCTGGCCCTGTTTTTCCTGATTGACTTATTTGCATGTTCTTCCATAGGTTGGCAGTGTCCATGAAGACTGGCTTTCCTCATGGACAGAAGTTCCCTCTCAGAAACCTCTAAGACCGAATGCTCCTTTAGTAACATTGAGCAGGAAAGAAAGAATCTGTATTCTATGATTTTCTCTTTAAAGCTGAGATAATATTCCAAGAAATCTTTAGCAAAAGGGTCCTTGGATGGTATTGACAAGAACTGAGTCATATGACCATTTTGGAACCAATTATCAGAAGGGAATAGCATACCATTACATCCATCATATATTTTCTTTGTCAGTTTCAAATGGATATTCGGGAGTCAAACATGTAACACACACACATACACAAACACATATATCAAGTAACTCTTATCAAGTTTATCTTATATATCAAATATATTTATGTGTGTATATAAAATACTGTATATGTAAGTATTAAGTGAAGTAGCATTTATACATTATCATGTGTATCACCTGTCACAAAATAGGAGCTCAACACCTTGAATGTTACTAGGAATGAGAATAATAATGGTGGTGGTGTCTTTCTAGTACTCCCATTTTCTATCAAATTGCTGGATTATTGATAATTGTCTACACTCTTTTCATCCTATTTCCTTCCTCGACTATATGCTAGGACAATCTAGTGATCTCCATAACTTGTTAAGTGCAGACTTCACAGAGTTACTGTGGCAGATTATGAGGAGGAAAGAGTATTTGTATAGAATTAGGACACGACTGTATGGATTTTAGTGAAAAGGACCTACATCCCAGGTGGAGGAATCTGCTCTTCATTCCCAGGTATTCATCCTCCCTAAGGGCTTCACTTTCCAGTTGCAGATTAACTGACCCTCACATCTACTAGTGGTTTCTCCTTAGCATATCTGTTTGTTCCTGTAAGTCCCCACCCAAAACTACGGCAGCTTCTAACGGGGCCACTCTGTCTCCAACTGCCTATTGAAAGCACCCACTCTAATCCTCATTTACTTAAGGCATACCATAGCCTTTTCTTCATTAATTGCTTTATAGCTAACTTTGCCTGTTGGAAATCCATGAGATATGTTTTATATATTTGATTCAACTTTTTTACTGAATCCTGACAAAGGAAGTTTATTAGTTTCTTCGAAGTACTTCAACAAAGCACTAAAAAGTGTGTGTCTTAAAACAACAGACATCTATTGTCTTACATTTCTAGAGGCTTTACATCTAAAAGCAAGATATTCCTTCTGAAGACTGTGAGGAGAATCTGTTCCATGCCTTTCTTTTAGCTCAGTCATTCCTTGGCACAGAGATGGCGGTCTTCCTGAGTCTTCACTTAGTCTGTTTTCTGTATGTATCGCCTTGTCTCCGAATCCTCTCTCTGGCCCAAACTTTTTAAAATAAGGCCTCCCTTTAATGACCTAATTATAACACAAATACCTGTATAAGTGTCTTAATTTTAAGTAATGTCAAATTCTGAGATACTGGAAGTTAGATTTCAATGTCTCTCCCTCTGTCGCTCTCGCTGGCTCACTCACTGGCTCGCTCGCTCTCTCCTTTTAATATTTTTTCTCTAAGAGCAAGTTTAGGCTCCCGCAAAAATGAACAGAAAATATAGAGATTTCTCAGAAAAACCTATCCACACCTATCCCCAGCCAGTGTGGCCCATTTGTTACAATTGATGAAACTATATTAACATCACTCAAAATTCATAGTTTATATTAGAGTTTACTGCTGGTGTACATTTTATGGGTTTGGACAAATTTGTAATGACTTTAATGTTTCTACCATTATAGTATCATATAGAACATTTCATTTTCATGAACCAACTCTGCCAATACCTTGCTTTCATTTCAAAATCATCTGTGCTCTGCCTATTCATTCCACCTCCCCCCCAGATACCCTCTATGGCAAATTTTAATTCCGGCATAGTTAACACACAGTGTGATATTAGTTTCAGGCATACAACTTACTGCTGCAGCAATTCTATATCTGAGTGTTCATCACCAATGTGTACTCTTCATTCTCTTCATCTATTTCACCCATTCCCTCTATCCACAATCTGTAACCTTCTTGATTTGTCCCTTTCTTATTCATTTATTTTGTTTTTTAAATTCAACATATGAATGAAATCATATATTGTTTGTCTTTCTCTGACTGATGTATTTTACTTAGCATTATACTTTCTAGCTCCATGCATGTCCAGGTGAATAGCAAGATTTCATTCTTTTTGATGGCTGAGTAATATTCCATTATATGTATTTATGTGTATATATGTATATATGTGTGTGTATATATGTGTGTGTGTATATATATATATAGGTATACACACACACACACACACACACACACACACACACACACCACATCACATCTTCTTTATCCAGTAATCTATTAGTGGACACGACATTGGGCCACTTCTGTAATTTGGCTATTTTAAAAAAATGCTGCAGTAAACATAGAGGTGGATACATCTTTTTGAATTAGCGTTTTCATATTCTTTGGTTAAATATCCATGATGATATTACTGGATCATATGACAGTTCTATTTTCAACATTTTGAGAACTAAATACTGTTTCCCACAGTGTCTATGCCAGTTTGCATTCCCTCCAACAATACACGAAGTTTCTTTTCCTTCACATCCTCACCACCACTTGTTATTTCTTGTGTTTCTGATTTTAGCCATTCTGACAGGTGTAAGATATCCCTCTCTCTGCCTCTCTCTTGCCTGTGCTCAGTCATAGTGTATTTGACTTGCATTTCCCTGATGATTAGTAATGGTGAGCATCTTTTCATGTGTCTGTTAGCCAACTGGATGCCTTCTTTGGATAAAAGTCTATTCAGATCCTCTGCCCAGTTTTTAATTGGATATTTATTTATTTATTCATGTCATTCAGTTGTATAAGTTCTTTATAGATTTTGGGTACTAATTCCTTATTAGATATGCCATCTTTAAATATCTTCTCCCATTCAGTAGGTCCTCTTTTAGTTTTGTTTATTTCCTTTACTGTACACAAGTATATCTTTTTTGAGGGATACAATTCAACTCCCAGTGGGGAAAATATTCAAATTCAAAGACAAAAAATACAAGTACTGAAATAGTCTTGTAGTATATTTCATAGCATAGGCTTATGTAACTTGCAGAAATAAGTAGCAACATATAGATGCCTAGCCTTAAATTTGAGGGGAAAAAAGGGTTTCAGAAGCTACTGAATACATTTCTTCTTAAAGTTAAGCTGTATCCTTGAAAAATCACATGCAAATATTTGTAATACCTATTTCAAATATTTTTTATATAAATTATGGAGTATCTAATAATTTGACAACAAAACCATGTTTACATGAAGGATTTAGATTAGTTTTTTTTTTAAGTTTACTTATTTGAGAGATAGAGAATAAGTGATCATGAGCAAGACAGGGGCAGAGAGAGAGAGAGAAAGAGAGAGAGAGAGATGGAGAATCCGAAGCAGGCTCCATGCCAGCACAGAGCCCATGCAGGGCTTGATGGTGAGCTCATGACCTGAGCTGAAATCAAGGGTCAGTTGTGTAACCACTTGAGCCACCCAGGCACCCCTAGAGCAGTTATTTTTTTATCCTTTTTTTTTTTTTCATGTTTGAGAGAGACGGAGAGCAGGAGAGGGGGCACAGAGAGAGGGAGACATGCAGGTTTTTTAATGCTTTTTTTTTTTATTTTTGAGAGGGACAGAGAGCAGGAGAGGGGCACAGAGAGAGAAGGAGACACAGAGTCTGAAGAGGGATCTGCCCTGACAACAGAGAGCTGGATGGTTCACCTTGAACTCACAAATCGTGAGATCATGGCTTGAACCAAAGTCAGAAGCTTAACAACTGAGCCACCCAAGTGCCCCAGGATCAGTTGTTTTGTGTTTTGTTGAATTTGTGAATAACTGAAAGCCATTTTCCAAAATTATTGTGTTCACAGTGCGATGTGATTTATATGCTATTTGTCTTGGCAAAATATATTGTGTGTAGATGGTCCACCAGTTGATTAACTCCAATTATGTGTTTCCCAGAATGCTTTTTGATTCATATGCTATAGCTAGAACAAGTGAAGTCTGAATGACAAGCCTTCATCTATCTTTGTAAACAAACAAACAAAACCAACCAACAACAAAATATCCACTAAGAATCTTTTAATGGTATTAAGTGATTTGAAAACTACCAAATTACATATCATAGGAAAGTTATTACCAAATGTAGGTTAAGATAAAAATCACTAATCTATGCCAAGTGATGAAATAAATGATTGATTAGATAATTTGTTTTAATTAGTAAACATTTACTGACACCTATTCTGCAAACGCAGCGTTGGTACTACTAATTGGATTTTCTCTTAAGAAATTCTGGCATGAAATGATAACATAAATATATTTTAAAAGTCAGTGTGAATAATGTAATATTAGAGAAATGGATATATTTAAGTCCTAGCAAAGAGAAGAAATCTGGTTTACCTGAACTCATTTAGGGAAGGTTGAAGAACTCTGAGTATTAATTCTGAATTATATCATCTTTGTTACCTGCATGTCATTTATATAGAAATGGCACCATATTTCTTTATTTTTTGATTCCTCTTTTACCCTCCCCTCCCTTTTCTCCCTTCTTCATTTTCTTTTATGAAATCTCCATTCAGTTTATAGCCCTGACTTAAACAGTGTGTTAGCTTTTTATTTTGGTCCAAAATGTATATTTAATATGTTTAAGACCTACTGCTTTCAAAAATCTTGAATACTCCTAATCTGAAGTAGGTGAGATTTCGCTGAGTTCCTTTACAACTCTTGAATACAAGTTGGCATCCCAGTCATGTAACTCAGTAGATGATATTTGTGTATCCTCCAGAGTTCTGCTCACACTCTGTTTCTAAAGAGTTATCTTCATGGGATTCTGCACACTACTCCTAAATCCTTTTCCTTCACATTTAATAACAGGGTTCTTTGATTATTCAGTGAAAAAATATTTTAAATGCACTTTCAACTTTGCTGTTTTAAGGAAGTTCAGGGTAATGAAGAGAGCATTAGTGGCCTGAAGGCCAAATATTAGTAATGATCTATAGAAAGAAAAGCCATGATGCTGGGGAAGTTTTGAAGGCTGTATATGACTGTCCAGTGTGTGTGTGTGTGTGTGTGTGTGTGTGTGTGTGTATTTTTTTAACCTTTTATTCTGAAGATATACATACCCTGGGCTGCTTGTTGGACAAAAACATTACAAAAGATCAGACTTAAATATTTTCTAGCCTGTTGATTCCTCCTCCAACTGATAAGCTCCTTTCACATCTAAGCTCTTTATATGTAGGCATTTTGACTGCACATTAGGCAGCATTACAGCACTAGGACGCTCAGCTGTAAATGCACACGTCAAACTGGCTGTTCCGTCCTCACCTAGTGCCTTAACCCCCATGGGAGCTAGTGAAGCTGATTGAGTAGAAGTGGTAAGAGATTAAGTCAGTCTTCCCAGTATTTCGCAAGTTTCACAAAATATGTAGAACTGGAAGGTGTTTTCTTTTTTACTATGCGCCTAATAAAAGTTAAAAAAAAAAAAAACACAACTATGCATAAATATATAGAACATCCTATTTCTCCAGGCACTGGCCAACTTTTAATGATAGAACATAAAATTTCAACCTAACAAGTATACTTATTTTAGACTATTGAAGCAGTTGACATCCCATTTAAAAATGAGTAATAATTCCTTAATATGTAATTGTAAGATAACATCATAATAGAATTATTTTTAGTTTTTTTTTGAGAGGAGTTCTAAATACAATATTCAAATATTTGAAGCCCATTTATGAAAAAAAAACCTCTAACATAATGAAAACTAAAATCATGAGTATAATGATACAATGTCAAAGCACTGATTAAAACCTAATTCATAATATGTTCCTATTTTGTAAGACCTTTTGTAAGCAAAACTTTTACTTGTCATTCATTGAAATGGCTGCTATATTTCTAAGTATTTTCCAAATTAAAAAAAAATATATATATATATAACTCTTTCTTCCCACTAACAAAAAGGTACATAAACTATATTTGAAAGAAAGGTTTATTTTTTAGACCCACTCTTTCATGTTTGGACTTGTATCTTCGGAGTCTCACAGCTGGTAAATCAAAATGCTCCTGGGGCTGCCGCTATCCCAACCCAGGGAGGCGATGTGGAGTGGCCTGAGGTGACTGAAGGGGTGTACTCTCCTAAGCTCTGCGTTGGCAGTTTGCTGTGTCATCAATCTTGTTCAGCTGAACAGCATGACAATTTGTCTGGACAACACTACATGAAGCATAGCAAAAGGTTATTGTTAGGTTATGAAGTTTTTCTGACAAGTGCAACATGCTGAGGTTTATGTAAGTATAAAACAAACCTTAAGCTCAAAAATTGCTTTGTAAAAGGAATTCTCTAGCTCTATTTCAGAGAGGAATTTTGAAATCTACGTGTATATACTCCCACCTTTAGAGATCCCATCTGAACCACAGTGGTTGCCCACCTAATCTCTCTTAGAAGTATCTGTGATACTATTTTAATGGAGTAGTGAATGCAAAGGAGAGTTCAGGTCAACCTCAGTGTCAAGGGCACAGGAACATGGTTCCATTATTCTTAGTGGTAAAGACCTACCAAAATTCAAAAACGATTGGAATTTCATATATTGGTCATTTTTTGCTAACCATCCCAAATGATTTTTACAAAGATGCTTAACCCATCTGAAGGAAATCCTACTGAAAGACTTTTAACCTATACCTTTTGTTCTGTATCATAAATAGATACGCTAAAATTGATAAAGCCTTATGTAGTACCCTCAGCCTCAACTTGTGATAGGAAATATTTTAAAAATATTTTCTTAATGTGTACTTCTTCCAGAATGTATATAGAAGACAGAAATGTGAACTTGAGAGGTTTGTATGAATACATAAAAGAAAAATGAAATACTGAGACATGTAGTTGAAGTAGCCTGAAACCATGTGTTACATCCATATACATTTTCTATCTTTAATTAATCATAATCCTTAATTATTGTGCTTGCTTTGACAAATTGGTTTTCTTCCTATCCTTTTGGAATCTATTTAAAGTCATTAATTAGGTTTTTAAATGTTTATTTATTTATTTTGAGAGAGAGAGAGAGAGAAAGCCAGCAGGGGAGGGGCAGAGAGAGAGAGGAAAACAGAATTCCAAGCCAACTCTGCACCATCAGCACGGAACCCAAAGTGAGATTCAAACCCACAAACTGAGATCATGACCTGAGCTGAAATCAAGAGTCAGACACTTAATGGACTGAGCTACCCAGGTGCCCCTAAAGTCATTAATTAGTTTTAATTTCCACTAATGTATTTTACTTTTAAAGAGATAATTAAAGAGATATTTTATTCAGTTTGGAGTTTGCATTAACTTTTTTTATTTATAAACTTCTCAATTGATGAAGTGAACAGAGACAAAATGACAACCTAGAGTTATTTTCTCTTTGTATCTTTTAAAACATCTCAAAAACGGCAAGAATCATTATCTCCCATTCTGAACCCCCCCCACACACAAACACAAACATACATGAAAATCCTTTTATAAGTCCTGATGCACAGGTGGAAAATTTTAATACTACATATAATGGTATATGTGATGTGTTATGATATATAGTATGTACAGACAAATATTACAGAGGTATGTGTTAAACAGTGTTCCTGTATAATGGGAAAATACTAAGGTATATTCCTATTTTGAGCCTTCTAGAACATAATGCTTTTGATTCCAAATTGAGAAAGTGGTACTTTTTTAAAAAATCAATTATTTGTATCTCTGAAAATAGCACAGTATATAATAGATTAATAACAGTTTAATACACAAAAAATGGATTTTTCCATTGTACTTTTACTCAAATTGTTATCAACATAGAGAACTTTGGCATTAGAGATCTATCTCTGACTTTAGATATAGAAACAGAACAAGGTTTTTATGCTGACTTTCTCATCTTGAGTTTTGTATAAAACACTTGGTCTTCCCTAGTGAATAATGAAAGATTGAAAGCTACATTTTAATTTTCTTTCAGTTTTTAATTTTCAGTCTTGACCTAAAGTGGTAAGGCCCTGCATCATGTCTACATTCTGTCCCTTTGGAGCTATATCAATGTTTAATGTCCTTTCCAAGGAGGTAAGGGGAAATGGTCATATCTATGTTTCCTTGGCTTGGCCCACACAATCCTAAATCATGATGAAGACAGGCCTATAGAAACAAGAAAGTCAGTGGTTATGCGCTTCTGTGGACTATCACAAGTGATTGATATCTTTAGCCTTTATGTCTCCATCAGATTCCCCATCCTAGGGGATATAAATCTGCATAAATTCAGGAATCTCTGTGTAAGTAGAAATCAAAATCATAGTATGGCTTCACCAATAATGAAAATCATTATAATCAATATGGGTATTTTATCTTTTTTCCTGTAATGGTAAATGATGAACACAGTTAATATGTATTAAAATAATTTTCTAAAAAACCTTACATGTATAACAAAATGTCTGCTATTTTATTGTTCAAGTAACAATAGCCTGAGTGGTATTTTACCTAAATTGTAGAGATTTTATATAAAAGCTATTAATTTTATAGATGCAAAAACCATTGCATTATAACCTATTTAAGCAGCCTCATGTGAGGAGTGTAATGCATATTCTTATTATAGGATCTTTCATATTTCTACTTGATTTGAAAGCACAAATACAACCATGTGTTATTCAAAGATAAATGAGACCATACATTTTATTACTTATTTTGTAAGCCTCTCCTGTCACTTAAAGTTTATTTTAAACACAAAGACATTATTTTGTACCTGTTAATTTGGCTTGTTACTTCATTACTTGATTTACTTATTTTCAGTATCATTTAGACATTGTGATTCATTATTTTATCTCAGAAGCCCAAAGCAATTATTCGCAAATCTGTACACAAGGTATTATTTTTGAAGAGTAGTCAATAGTGAGTCAACAATCAGTTTAAAAACTATATTATGTCCAAGTACCATCCTGAACTTTAAGGAAAAAAGAAAAATGAAAACAGTCTAATATGAGACAAGACATATCGTAATTATGTACCTATAAGAACTTAGATATTACAGTAAGAACCCCATCCAATATGTGATCTATAATTCAGCAGTCTATCTATATATCCATGAATAACTGCTGTTACTGTTACTATCCTTTCATTCATTACTGGAAAAGAGCACCTGATAAGATCGTAGGCAATTAACATAATTTGAATATCTTGAATCTTGAATGTATTTTGCTCAAACAAAAAAAGTCTCCTGTGTTCGAGTCAGGGTTTATGTGTAAGGCCATTTCTGGTTTCTTAAAGGTAAATTCAGCCTAATATTAGGCTGTTCTGAAAAAAATAATCTTTAAAATGATTATTTTTAGACTTTTTTTTTACACGAAGTGATACTTTTGCAACTAAAATGATAGGATTACCCAGGGATCCACTGAGTCTCAGAAGAAATAACATTTCAGCAAGCATAAAGGTGATCCTGAAAATGATGTAACTACTTAATACTATTATTTCTTTCTCATCTTTTTTTCCCCTTCATCTTTTCAATGTTTCCTTTTTTTTTTTTTTTTTTGATGCTCTTTATTTTCTTTTGCAAATAAAATTCTACATATTTAGGATCATGGCTACTATAAAAATATTTGTATTATCCTGTTAAATATAAACTAGCTATACTAACATATACTGACTTTTCTTCCCTATTCTGAACATTTCTCAATCTTATAGGATGTTTATATTTATTTCATTTTTAAAAATGTTTATTTTGGGGCGCCTGGGTGGCTTAGTCGGTTAAGCGTCCGACTTTCGCTTGGGTCATGAGCTCGTGGTTCGTGGGTTCGAGGCCCGCGTCGGGCTCTGTGCTGACTGCCAGCTCAGAGCCTGGAGCCTATTTCAGTCTGTGACTCCCTCTCTCTCTGACCCTCCCCTGCTCACGCTGTCTCTCTCTCTCTCTCTCCTAGAAATGAATAAAACATTAAGAAAATTTTAAAAAATGTTTATTTTGAGAGAGAGAGTGAGGAAGAATGAGATAGGGAGAGAGAATGAGGGAGAATGAGAGAAAAAGAAAGAGAGAGGGAGAGAGGGGGAGGGGGAGAGTGAGGGAGAGAGAGCGGATGGGGGTGGGGAGAGAGAGAGAGAGAAAGAAAAAGAAATCTGGATTGGGGAACAGAGTGGGAGAGAGAGAATCCCAAGCAGTCTTCACACTGAGAGCCTCAGGGCTAGAACTCTCAAACTAAGAAATCACAGTCTGAGCCAAAACCAAGAGTTGGTCTTTTAACCCAGGTGCTTCTGATTTTTCTTATAACTAAACATGATTCCTCTGTCCCAGCGGCACCATAAGCAAAGTCTCCTTTATTCAAAACCTGTTAGGTTCAAAATGCAGTGACATGTTGTACTAGGAATCCTTCGAATTGTTCTCCAGGAGGAAATACATGAAATATAAAACTGAGAACAGTTTTGGTATATATAATAGGGTAGGATAATGTAGTCCCAAAGCCAACTGGAAAAATAACAGGAGGGCCAGGAATGAAAAAGAAAAATATATTTTGGGGGATGATAGGAATGACAAATATTAGGTCAGGCAATAATGTGCATTTCATAATTAGCGGATTTTATTTTTTGTTTGTTTCTTTATGTAATGTCTACTGCCTACATGGGGCTCTAACTCATGACCCAGAGGTTAAGTATTGCATGCTCTTCCAACTGAGACAGCCAGGTGGCCTGCTATTAGCAACTTTTAAAATGTTACTTTCAGTTAGGGATATTTTCCTCGAATTTTAGAAGACTTGTGTATTTGATGTCAGATACAGTTAAGAAAAATCAACTGACCTTTCAAAAAGTAGACATATGGAAATTGTCCACTGAAAATGAAATGAATTGAAATGGAATTTTATACATTCTATAGTGTCAGAAACCACAGCAGAAAAATTATGTAGATTATGGATTGGTGAACATTGGTATTTGGATCTTTGTCTCCTAAAATGCTTACTATAAATAATTTAATAGCATTTATGTGAAGTTAATAACTAATGATTCTAAAGTCTTTTGATACATATTTTTCCTACTAGTCTCAGTGAGACAAGCACTGAAAACATATGAAGAGCTAATGACTAATTCCTGTCACCCTACTATTAACAAAATACTAACCTCATTTCCTGATTTATCATGTGTAAAACAAGCAGCTAGATGATCTCTCATGTCCTTCCATCCATAACACTCTACAGATATCTGAAAATAGATTAAATCTTTCTGACAATGTTTCAGGGAAATACGTATTACAATCAAAATGAATGTGTAGTTAACTTCCTATAATCATAGATTAATTTGTCAAATTTCTTTTTATCAGCATACATGCTACTATTCAAATTTTTATAAAAATATTTTTATTTCATTGAAGTTGCAGATTTTTTCAAGACAAATAGGAACCGTTAACATTGATGTGTGCTCTACCGTTAGGGTAAAATTCATGGGGAATGCTTCTTTTTGGTTAAAGATCATTGACTTGTATGAAAGCGTCATGTCTCTACCCCATTCTCTCTCTCTCTCTCTGGACATTTATGAGACTTATGTGTCTTGTGAAGTCCACTTCAGTTGTCACTACAATTAGAGTAGGGTCACAAGGAGTATTTCAAAGGTGTGAATGTTTAATCTTCCACTGTATTGAAAGTTTCATGCAATTACCTTCCACAGTGCCCTCAGTGTAACTGAATCAAGCAATTTTAAATCCAAATACACTGTGGAGGAATAACTCCCTTTTAACTGAGTCAAAAATTAAATGTGTGTGTATACACACACACACACACACACACACACACACACAAGCAAAAATTCTTGAAAGAGAAATTCATGGAGTGGATCACTTAATGTGGCTAGGTCTTCTTTTGATTACACCTGTTTCCCTAATATCCATGCCTCCCTCAGCTTCCAATTACTGGGTAGTTTTTCTCAAAGATCTTCTTTTTGCTCCTTTGTTCCCTTGGTTCACATTAAGATTTGAGATGATATGTATTACTTGAGATAGAAAAGTGATGGAGATCACAGTTCTGAAAATTGTGAGAATTTTGGAATCTATTATTCCTAAAATTGGGTATCCAGCATTTTTTTTAAATGCCATTTTAGTAAGGGACCTGATTCAGCTGGGGGTTTACTTTCTAAGGACACTCTCCGCTCACATGTATACTTCCAGAAATGACTTCTCTAGTTTATAATAGGGAGAAACATATCTAAATTATGAGAGCAAGTGGAATGCAGACCTGAAATATTGAGAAATATGTTGGACAAGACACCATGTAATACTTGAATATGTTATGGTGTACAAGAGAAAACCTTTCCAAGAAATGTATAGGACTTGTGTGAATATTCCAAAGTCAGTTTGAACATTTCTATTTTCCAAATAGTAAAAATTATAGGAAAATTTTGACATATTTGCATTCTTTTCCAGTTTATGTACTGTTGAAAAGCCACAGGCTCTCAGATTTCTAATTTAATATGAATATTAGGAAGGGTCAATTCATTTTATTTGTATTTCCATGGGTTTGTGATTGAAGGAAAATAATAATTCAGTCATATACGTATTGCTTCAGATTTAAAGCATTCCAAGTTCTAAATACATAATTCAGGTGGCTTATTTGCATTTCCTAGCGCTGCATCAACATGTCTTAAACGATAGGCTGATTAAAAGAAAAGGAGCATAGATGCCATCCTTTTGGGGAGTTAAAATTAGAAGAACTGAGTGATTTTTGTCTTTGTGTCCTTTGTGTAGCTTATGTCATTTTAACATTTCTCTTGCTAATTTGGGGAGAATTATAGTGCTCTCAACAACCTAAGGAAGGATATAGCATCACGTTTCTTGGGAATTAAATCTTTAGCTTCTAAATCTTTATGGGAGTTTTTATTTCCGTAGCAACAGAGAAGAAGAGATAATACGACTGCGTGAAGTTTAAAAATATTTTGCGGATAGGAAATTCTGATTTTCTATAGCTCACCATTCTTTCTCAAAGGGCAAATCTCATCTGATCAAGTCCAGTGACAACCACGAGTGACTTGCACTTTAATTTCAAATCTTCATCTCATCTTGTGTGTGTTTACCTAGCTTTAAGAGATTATTATTCTCTAGACAAACTAGGATGAATGAGTCCATAAAATTGGTTCCCCTTAATATCTTAGGAAAATGGGAGAAATGATCTTTTCAATAGCAACACTTGAACAATTTGCTTTATTAGAAATTAATATTAAAACAGTATTAAGCACTAGACCAAGAATTGATAAAATAATCATTTTCTTTGGGGTTACAATTATTATATTTTTATATACTCTTGTTTTATATTGTGTAAGATATTAAATTATGGAACTTTAAAGAGGTTTAACTGGAAATAAATTATATATAATAAAAAAGTCTCCAGTTTATTACTGAACGTTTATGTTTATTCTCTGCAAATGATTCATACCTTTGAATTTATTGCATCTATTGGTGGAATAAGGACTTGATCATCCAACACCAAAATCTTGGTGCACTCTTTTACTTCGCTTTTTATCAAATCAGGGATAATATCCTGACAAATCTTTGCCCATAACCTTATCGTTTTCTGTTTGAGTTTTGCATTCACTGATGTCAATCTAGTTAAGATCATTCGGTTTTCATTTGGTCACCAATGACCATCTAATTCCCTAATCCAACAGCCTCTTGTTAATTTTTCTCTAAGATGACCAATTGTACATCCTTAAAATAGTCTTTAACTTTGACTATTTGAATGCCAGCTTCTTACTTCTCTACTCCTCAGCTTGTTGTGGTCTTTTCTTTATATATTTCAAAGCTCTCCCTAACCATCTTCTCTTCTTAGCCATATTCTCCCTGAATGATCTCATTTCCTCCAATAACTTGCACTACCTTCTCTATTTGAAGACGTCAAATGTTTCTATCTCTACCTTCAATTCCAGAATTGCTAACTAATAATTTTAAATAAACCTTTAACAAATCTTCTGTTTATTTCCCTGACCTGAAATCCAGATAAAAATGGCACTCGTTAACTTTTCCAAAGCTTCTCTGGCTCAATTATCAGCTCTTTTGATGAATGATATCACACACCCAAGCATTATCAGAAAGGCGCACGCACACACACACACACACACACACACACACACAATCTTTTCCTAACTTATTTCATCAAGAATTTTTTTTTCTATGCCCCTTACATTCTAAAAAGAATACTTCATTTGGAGTTAATATTCACATCATTGGACAGAACTTTCTTTGACCCACTGCTATATGTGCTCTACATATATGTATCATATATATCATACATAATTCTAGATGACTGAAGTACAGTATGAAACAAAACAAACTTCCTCCTCATCTGATTTTCTCATGAGAGAGGTAAAAGGGAGAAAAAATATGCAAATATAAGAGTAATTTCAAATAAATGCTAGGAAGATAATGAAACACGGTAATGTGATAGAATGTGAGTGGGAAAGAGGAGAACTTTGCATGAGCTAGAGGACTTTCTGCAGAACTGACACTTAAAACTCAAGTATTTACAGAGTCTGAAAAAGCCTCTCAGGTAGAAGGCAAAGCACAAATAAAGGTCCTGAGGTAGCATCAAGCTTGACATATTTGGATAATGGAAATAATGTTTCTTCATGACCTATTTGGTATAACCAATTAAGAAACAATTGTTTTATAACCCATTGCATCAGTAAAATTTTAAAACAATAATGAGCAATACTATGACTAGAACAAGAAAACAAAAGTCCCTTTTGTTTCCCATTTACTATCTTCGTGTAAAAGTTCAGGAGCAGTTATGTGGTAAATGACTACTGGTAAGAGTTTTTGAGTCCAAATTAATCAGACTGATGAAATTATTTTAGTGAATTTGGTTTTTCTTATTGTGTTTTAGCACCAAGCTATCAATCAAATCCATGAATTACTACTTTTGAGTTATTAGAATGACAGACATAATCTATTTGTGCCCTGTATGTTTTAATTGTTTTAATGATGGACTCAATAAAAAATTTTGAGGTTTGGGAGATAATTTTCTAATCAACAATTTGATCAAGTCAAATGAATTCCCCCACTATCTAACTTTTGATAATTTTCATTTGAAATATTTTAGTATTTATTTGAAATATTTTAGTATTCTTTATACTTTAATTCATTAACATAAGCATATATAAAGTTATAAAAATAGATAAGCACAAATTATCACTTCTCAGAAAGAGGAGGTATTAATTGTCCAGATGTCCTTTAAACATTTTTTCTTTTGAAAAAAAAATAATACGAAGTCAAATTCTAGTCCTTCACTTTTAGTTTTTTAGTTGAGAGAGAGAGAAATCATGAGTAAGGGAGAAGGGCAGAGGTGGGGAGAGAGAGAGAGAGAAGGGGAGAGAGAGAGAGAGAGAGAGAGAGAGAGAGAATCACAAGCAGGGCTTGATCCTACAACCTGGGAACAGGACCCAAGCCAAAATCAAGAGTTGGATGCTCAACCAACTGAGCCACCCAGGCACCTCTACTCCTTTGTTTCTTGTGTATTATTTTCCTTCTAAGAGGTTAGCATTATTTGGAAGTTGTGTCTTTCTTATTCCTGGACCTACTTTTATATCTTTACCACATATCTTGTATCCCCAAACAGTATATGCTATTGTTTTTGCTGTTTGTTTCTTGTCTTTGCCTTTTCCCATAATCTGTAATTCTCTGCCATTTGAAAAATCTGCACTCCATTGTATATGACCCATAAAGTAGAATTAAAACTTTTTTTAAAGCTTGCTATAAAGAATGATGCCTTAAGAAGTAACGTTCTTTTAAATCAAAAGCAGTGCTTAAGAAAACAATGGCAAAGTAGGAAGCACCGGAAACCTGTTCCAACTAGATAATAACTGTACTGGTAGAATCTGTATAGTGTAAATATTTTGGGATTCTGGAGTCTCTTGAGAGCCTGTAAATTCCAAAGAAAGGCTTGAACTGTAAATTACAGTTAATTTAGACCAATTTAAGCTCTTGGCACACTAGCACCTGCCTATCTCCTCACCCCAGTCCATGGCGGACAGCTGTGTGCATGTTCCTAGAGTGGCTTGTACACAACTTGTTGGGCACAAAGTGGATAAAAAGGATTCTTCACTCTAAATTTTGGGAATGGATAATGTAATAATGTACTATTGCTTTCGATTTCAGAGGTGAAAGGGCAGGAAGACATTGTAGTTGTACCACTCCCCTCTTTTTGAAAGAGAGGACCCTTTTGGTTGAAGTGACTTCCAGGGGATTTAAAGGGCCAACAACTTTTACCCTTCCATTGTTTTTTCCTTTTGGATGGTAAACAATAAAGCATTAATCATTATAAACATTAAGGAACCAAATATTAAAAAATACTACATATATGGGGGAAACCAGAAAGTCACCATGCATGCCCAAGAAAGGACACAGGCTCAGAGAAACCTGGTAAACCTTGAAATTTATACCTCAGTCTGCTCATCATCATCAGACAATGTATAACAATAAGAAAATAAAAATAAAAACAAAAATGAAAAACCATAAACAATGGAAAAGGGAGAGAATCTGATTACCAGAGTTCCCATGCTTTATTCAAATTTCCAGTTTTTAACAAAAATATCACATAGTAAAGAAACAGAAAAGCATGGCACATTCAATAGAAAAACAAAATTATTTAAAAACTGTCTCTGGAGAAGACCTGATGGTAGATTTACTAAAGATAAAGCCTTTAAACAATGATCTTAAAACTTCTAAAACTAAAAGATGTGAAGAAAATTTATAGATGAGTAAAATGGACATATAAGTAAAAAAACCCAAGAGGAAACCAAAATGAAGTTCAGGAGCTGAACAGTACAATAACTAAAAGGAAAACAAGTCACCAGAGGTATCCAAAAGGCGGATTTGAACAGGGAGAAGATACAGCAATTATGAAGATAGGACAACAGAAATCATCGTGTCTGAGGAACAGAAAAAAAAAATATTGAATTAATATGAATAGAGTCTGGGGCACCTGGGTAGCTCAGTCAGTTAAGCATTTGACTCTTGATCTCAGCTCAGGTCACGATCTCATGGATTATGGATTTGAGTCCCACATCAACCTCTAGGCTGACAGCTCAGAGCCTAGAGTTTTTTTTTGGATTATGTGTCTCCCCCTCTCTTTCAACCTTCTCCCTCTCCCCTGTCTGCCTGTCTCTCTCAAAAATAAATGAACATTAAAAAAAATTTAGGGGCTCCTGGGTGGCTCAGTTGGTTAAGCGTCTGACTTCGGCTCAGGTCATGATCTCGCAGTTCGTGGGTTCGAGCCCCATTTTGGGCTCTGTGCTAACAGCTCAGAGCCTGGAGCCTGTTTCAGATTCTGTGTCTCCCCCTCTCTCTGACCCTGCCCTGCTCATGCTGTCTCTCTGTCATAAATAAATAAAACTTTAAAAAAAATTTAAAATATTGAGTGAACAGAGAATTGAGGACACCATCAAGTGGACCAATATGTGTGGTGATGGTCTCAGAAGAAGAGATGGAAGAAGGGAAAAAAGGATATTGAGAAAATAATGGGTAAAAACCTCCAATATTTGATGAAAGACATGAAAATAAACATTCAGGAAGCTCACAAGACTTCAATGAAGGGGAACTCCAAGATTCCTATCAAAACACATTATAATCAAACTTTTGAAAGACGAAGACAGAGCATCTTGAATTTCTTCCCTCTTGCTTCTTTCATTACATGTAAGAGATCCTCCATGAGACTATGGCTTCTGATGAGAAACCTGATGGTAGGTGACAGAAGGCAGGGAGGGGGGTCTATATAATCAAAGTGTTGAAAGGAAGAAAAAAAATGCCAACCAAAAACTCTGAATCCTCTACTGTCCTTGGACTTTCCTTCAAAAATGAAAGAAAATTAAGACCCTCCCACATAAACAAATGCTTGAGGAAGTCCCTTACCATTTTACCAGCCCTTCAAGAAATGCAAACAGGAGTCCTACAGGTCTTAAGGAAAGGATACTGGACACCAGCTAAAAAGCTGTATAAAGAAAGAAGTCAAAGGTATATATGAAAACAATTATAAAGCCTACTGTAAACACAGTTTTATAATTCCATTTTATATTATTGAAGAGATTAATACATTAAAAATGTAAAAGCTAGGATTAAAAATTTGGTATGTAACTTCATTTTCTTTTCTACTTAATTTAAAAGTCTAAGCACTTAGTGTTTTTAAACGCACATCACCTAAAAGCGTTAGGAATGGGACATAAAGGAACTGTGTTTTTGTAGGTTGTTGAAGTTAAACTGGTATAAATTGAAACTAGAATATTAGAAATTTAGGATGTTCAGTGTAATTCCCATGGTAATCACAAAGAAAATGGCTATGAAATATACACAAAAAAAATGCAGAAGGAATTAACATGTTTCCACACACAATACAAAAGAAGTTATTAAGGCAGGAAATTAGGGACTAAATGCCATAAGACATAAAAAACAAATAGCAACATGACAAAAACCCCTCTTTACCTTTATAATTATTTTAAATATAAATGGGATAAAATCTCTAGTCAAAAGATTTTGACAGAAATGATTTTAAAAAACCCATAAACTAACTACATGCTATCAAGAATAAGAATCATGTTACATTCAGCAAAACAAATAAGTTGGAGGTGAAAGGATGGAAAAACAAAATATTTTCATGAAAAAAATGAGAACTGGAGTGACTATACTATTATCAGAAAAAAGAATTTAAATCAGAAATCATTATAAGAGACCATCCTGTAAATGCTGAATACAGCAAAAAATAGTTATAAATGTATATACCTCGTAGACCATCACAACTTATGAATCAAAAAACATGATTGGAAAAAAAAGTACTGTTCTACAACAACATTTGGAGACTTCAATATCCCATCCTCTACATCATGTAGAACAACCAGACAGAAGATAAGAAAGGATATAAAGCACTTGAACAACACAATAAGCCAACTGGATGTGATAGACATAGAGCACTTTCCCCAAGAAGAATATTGTATACATACTTCTTGTGTATACATGGATTATTTTCCAGGGCAGACCATATGTTTAGCCACCAATTAAGCTTCAATAGATTTTAAATGTAGTTGTCATACAGTGTCTCCTCCAACCACAGTGATCTGAAATTAGAAATTATTGGAGTTAAGAAAACTAGAAAACCTACAAATTTATGGAGAATTAAATAGTATACTTTAAATAACCCATAGATATGTAATATATATGTGTATATATATGGGTTATTACATATATATGTAATCAGGGATGTTGAATAATATACTTTTAATTATATATAATATGATATAAATATAACTACTTTTAATTATATAAACTATAAAGTATATATTTTATATTATATAATATAAATATTTAATTATATATAATTAAAAGTATATTTAATTTATATATACTTTATACATTTAATTCACATAAAATGTAATTAAATATATATGACATATATATTTAATTTATATAAAATCAGGGAAATTTATATATAAAATTAGGACAATAACATGTATACATATAAAAATCAGGGAAATGATGAGAGATAAATGAAAATGTAAACAGCACTATAAGCTAGGGACAGTGAAAGAAGTGAGAAATTTACAACTATAAATATTTACATTGAAAAACATGAATGATTTCATATCAGAAAACTAATTTTAAAACAAAATCTAGAAAAAGAAGAAACTAATCTCAAAACTAGCAAAAGGCAAAAAGTAATAAAGAACACAGGTTAATGAAATAGAAAACAAACCAAAACAAAACAAAAAAAACAGAATATCAATGAAACCAAAAGCTGATTCTTTGAAAAGTTCAACAAAATTGATAAACCTTTAGCTGGACGGACTAAGGAAAAAGAGGAGACCCAAATTACTAAAATCAGTAATTTAAGTTGGGGCATTACTACCAATTCTGCAGAAATTAAAAGAATTATAAGACAAATAATAATAATTATACACCCAACAAATTCAATAACCTAGACAAAATGGAGAAATTTCTCAAAGCACAGAAATTTTTAGAAGACTAAATCATGAAGAAATGGAAAATTTGAATAGACCTATAACCAGTAAGGGGATTGTATCAGCAATCAAAAAATCTCCTTGATAATGGAAAGCTCTGGATCCGATGGCTTCACTGGTAAAATCTACCAAATATTTAAAGAACACAAATACTTCTCAAATGTTTCCAAACAATTGAAAAGGGAATAATATTTAACTCCTCTTTTGAGCAAGATTTACCCTGATACCAAAGTCAGACAAAGACACTACAAGAAAAATACCAACATCCCTTTGGAACATTGCTGCAAACATTTTTTAACAAAGTACTAGTGAACCAATTTCAGCAGTATATTGGGATCATACACCATGACCAAATGGGACTTAGCCCTGGAATGCAAGGATAATTCAACGAATGAAAATCAGTGTATATAATACATCACATTAGCAGAATGAAGAATGAAAAAAAAGGTTCCATCTCAGTAGTGCAGGAAAAGAAAAAAAATAAAACATTTGACAAAATCCAAAACCCTTTCATGATAAAAATACTTGAAGCTAGCAAAGGAAGAAAACTATCACAATATAATAAAAATTACATATGAAAATCTTACCAAAAATAATAAATCATGAGGAATGACTAGAAACTCTTCCTATAAGGCCATGAGCAAGGCAAGGATTCCTGCATTCACTGTTTCTATTCAATATCATACGAGAAGTTCTACCAGGCCACTTAGGCAAAAAATAAAAAATAAAAGGAATTGAAATTGGAAAGGAAGGTATAAAATTATCTGTTTGTAGATTTTTTAATTTTTCTTTCAAAATTTTAATTTGAAATAATTATAGACTCACAATAGCTGTAGAAATATTACAGAGAGGTCCTATGTGCCAAAAATCAGGATTTCCTAAATGGATATCCCCAAACTGTAGTATGTGATCAAAGCCAGGAAAGCAGCATTGTATATTTTTTAAGTTGTGAATAAAAAAACTCAGTGTTACTGAGAAATAAACATGGCATCATACAGAGCAGCTAGCTGGTGCTGGCACAGGGTTGCTGCTCAACTTCTATCTCTCATTTTGCCTCTGTGTTTCTATTTTCCTTTTTCTTTAAGTCAGTGAGGTATAATTAACAAAGCTATCAGATACTTAAAGTACACAGTGTGATAATTTGATATACATATATGTTGTAAAATGATTTCCCTCACTAGGTTAATTAATATGTCTATCACCTTATTACCTTCACCTTTTTAATTTTTGGTGGCAACTCCTAGGTTCTACTCTCAAAACTTTCAACTATACAGTATAAGATTATCAACTACGATCACTGTTATGCATTCGATTCTCAGAACTTATCTTATTTCTGAAAGTTTGTACCCTTTTACCAATCTCTCCCTATTTCCCTCCAGCCTCTAGCCCATCGTAACAACCTTTCTACTATTTCTATGAGTTCTTTTTCTAAAGATTTCATATGCTAGTAATAGCATGCAATATTTTTTTGTCTGGCTGGCTTATTTTGCTTAGCATAATGCCCTCCAGTTTCTTCTATTATTGCAAATTATAGCATTTTCCTCATTTTTAAGGCAGACTGTGTGTGTGTGTGTGTGTCCGCGCGCACGTGATGTACTTTTTATCCATTCATCAGTTTGTCAGTGGACACTTTGGTTGTTTTCGTAACATGGTTGTTATGAATAATGCCACACTGAGCATGAGAGTACAGATATCTCTTTATAGTTTCATTCCCTTTGGATATATACACCCTGAAGTTGGGTTGCTAGTTCTTATGGTAGTTCTACTTTTAAATTCTTCAGGAACATCCATACTATTCTTCCTAGATGATGCAACAATAGTAGTAATACATTAGCAAGTTGGTTTAGGTGAGGGTTATCAATGATTAGCAGAGTCTTTCTATAATGGCCTCAGATAGGTATGCTCAATATATCCAATGTGGATATTGCTAAAGAGTTGGTTTTAATGGTAAGATTTTTTCTTTTTGTTGTTTATAATAATGCCCCTGAGACATCCAAACCAATATGTGAAGGAGAAGTATAAATATTAGGGGAATTCTAAATTGACTGAGAGCACCTAATGTTCAGATATTTAGTAGATATCGTTGCTTTCTTTCTGTAAGGAATTAAAAATAATGTTCAAAATATACTGACATGTCATTGTAACTAGGAATGCTTTTGAATATATTAGTGCACAATTACATGTAAATACCCCATTTTTTCTGATGACCAATGTTGGTATTACCTGCTGTTAAAAAGTCCAATTTATTTTGGTAATTTCTAAATTTATAATTGTTTTTCCTATTTTGATATTATTACATGTGATATTTTCTGCTTCCAGTAAAATCAGAAACCTTCATTCACATTCATTTTAAATATCATCTCCCTCCCCATTTGCAATATTTATTTACTTATATTTTGTTGCTGTGGCTTTTAATTTTTTTTAATTTTTTAATGTTTGTTTATTTCTGAGAGAGAGAGAGAGACAGAGAGACAGAGCACAAGCTAGGGAGGCACAGAGAGAGACACACAGAATCTGAAGCAGGCTCTAGGGTCTGAGCTGTCAGCACAAAACTCATGCCAGGCTTGAACTCACAAACTGTGAGATCAAGTCAGACATTTAAGTGAGCCACTCAGACGCCCCTCTGTGACTTTTAAATAAAGGGATGTATAGAAAATATATTTTCACATTTTGGTTACAGGGCATATTGCTTGAAAAAGAAAACAAAATTAGATCTTTTAGATCTTACATTCCATGGAGGAGTAGTTTCTAGTATTCTGGGGAGTCAAAATAACCTTGTCTGGGTGGATATGTTCACTGTAGGTTTGTCTCACCTCCCTTCCCTAAGAGGAGCTGTAATCCAGAGTCATAAGTCAACATTGTGCAAAATAACAACATTAAACTTTCACATCAGGAATAGTTTATTGAAATAAGTAGATAATCCTTAAGTTTAATATTTTCCCTGGTGTCTAGATCAGTAGTTATTAAATGAGATGCTACATCAGAATCATTGGTAATAAGAGGGAAACGAGATTCACAAAGCCTTTGTCCCAAACCTGTTAGGACCTGAGAAAGCAGGGATTTCAAGGTTCAGCATTTCCAAAAATGCATTCCAGTGTTCATGTGCTTCAGTGAATGTAGCCAAGAGAAAGTTACATTACACTGACTCAGGACTCAAGCATTAATTATAATTAATGTTCTGGTTGGACCTTTTAGAATTTATTCTCAGTTGATGGGTTGTTTGTTTGTTTGTTTTTTAACAAATCTCTCCTGGCCAGCATTAATCATCATAATATGTGCACATCTTATAAAAATATATAAACCTTTAAAATGCAGTCAGTAAAACAGCTCCGTTTTAAAGTTGCCTCTAGTAAATTCCATGCAGTTATTTGAATATATTTTGAAAAATAAGTAAATTCATAGTAAGCCCCATGGAGTTGTCTTTATGATATTAAATATACTCTTTTTAAAGTCTCAAAAATTCTACAATATTATAATCTCTAATATCTTTTTCATATAATAAAAGTGTAAGTGTCTAAACTACTGTGAAATGTATTTTGCTTAGTGTGTTTATTTTAAGAAAATACCAGGAAACACTTTTTCAATTAGAGTTAAATTATTTATAAGATTATCTTTATTTATTTAAATTTCTAGGCCAAATCATTGTATCTAATTAATATAAACCCTTGGAATGAGAGACCTCACATATGATATCATTATTTCTTTATTTTTTTAATGAGCAAAGATGCTGAAGAAAATGTTTTTTAAACTCATTTTTTTTAAATTAGTAGAAAAACTAATGTGAAATGAACACAAAAATTAAAGAGTATGAGTTTCTCCAGTATTGTGACAAAAACTTGGAAATCCTAAGTCTGAAGAAAGAGAGCATCACAGATGCAGTTAGGACAATATTTTTTAATCATTTTTATCATTATCAATTATTTTCTTGATAATGTAAGGGTGTTGAAGCAAGGCATTGTGTCTTTGACATAATCACAATTCAGGGGCATGGACTCCACCTGTAAGTAGGTTTCAAAATTAATCAGGGGAGCCTGTATTTCAAGGTTGTTGAGTAAAATTTAATCAGAAGGACCTATAAATACACAACCATTACATGAAAACATCATTCTCAGTCATAAAGTTAATGAATACCAAAAACTAGTTATACAAAGATACAAATGTTTTATATATTTGTAATAGAACCTGTTATATGTTATTGCACCACATATATGTTGAAGATAATTCCTATGAAAGCCTCTTTGTAAATTATCTTAGTTGCCCAGTGCATTAAACTGAGTACATCCAATGTCTTTATTCTATAGAGTTCTACCAAAAACTGAAGTAAAGAGTTTAATTTGGTTATTGTCGCATGCCTGTGGGCCCTCTGGTTAGCAAAAGAATCAAAGTCTTCAGTTAAGTGCTTTCGCATAAATGAATCTGAAAAGCTAACAATAGAACTGATTTCATACAAACAAAAAAAATAAATAAAAGAACATTCATCCACAGATACAGAAAAATGTCTGTAAACAGAAAATCATAGAGATATTAAAAAGATAAGATTTATGTCTGAATCATAACAAATGAAATTGTTGTTGACACACGTCATTCTGTAAAGAAGCAAAGGCTTAGATTCCAAAATAACAGCTCCTGATTAAGAGCAAAAGACGCCAGAACTAAGATAAATCGCAGTGACGAGCCATTTTATTTGCCAATTTTTCTTGATAAAGTCAATCCATCTTTTACTCTTCAGTTTGTCTATATATGAAATGGGAAAAAATGTCATCAGGCTTTTGGGTTACATTCTAAATCAAATAGCTCACTTTCAACCATGGTGTTTTCAATTTGTGAAGTCCACAGATTATTTGTCACTGCCACTTTTGTGCAGTGTGGTTTTTTAAACTACAGAGAAAGTTTTAACGGATGGCAGTGTTTTCACAATAACCCATTAAAGCAACACATAAATTTTAAATATATTATTCTGTATTCTTAGAAAGTATTATATTTTATACAATATAATACAACATAAGAACCAACCCAAACAAATTGCATGCATGAGTAAAACATTTTTTTAGTTTGCTGTAAATATTTCTTTACTTTGTATCTGTATGCTGGACACTGAACTTTATGCTAAATTAGAGTCCTAACCAGCAGAAGCACAAAATTTAGTTGGGGAGGCAGGCAAATGTCCAGACAACATTTATTTCTTCAGTGCGGACTCAGGTCAGGCTCCATGCTGGTAGTCAGACACATAGAGAGACAATATGTGGTACATTCATAACTAAAGATATTTAGGAGACAGAATGTCTAGATGTAGTGTCTAAATCTCTAGAAAGAGAGAGTATCTTGTTTAGTGTGTGACACCAGCACAGTGTATAAATATTGCATTATTTGAAAGACCTCTAGAATGATGGTCCAGTGACTTTTCTCAGACTAATTGTTGAAATTTCTGAGATTAGTTCCTAACAAAATGAAGTATTTGTCAAACCCCACTGTGCCTCAGTCAAAAATTGTCCTTTGGGGCTCCCGTTACAATTTTGGTTCTTTGGAATTACTTTAATTTTATAATAAGCAAATGAAGATGAAGAGAATTAATGCTTATTCTAAGAAAGCCTGCTATAATTTGTCAGGATTGTAACTAATTCTTGAGATGTGGAGCATATAAAATTGATTACTGATAAAACAAGGTAGTTTTGAATCATGTAAAAATGTGAATAACATTATAAAACAGTAAAGTATTATGGCTTCTGGTTTTATTTTTATTAGTGTTGTGGCACTGAGAATAATATTTCTTTTTGATATAATTGTATAAACATTTTATGAAAAATTGATCCACAGTATTGATAAGCTGATTCAATGATGAATTGGTAAAAATTTCACACATGAATATTTCTCAGTAGAACTATTTTAAGTGTTAATGAAAGAAACAAAACGTTCGAAGGTTGAAAGCTCTTTGATCAAAGGCAAATTATTATTTCTGTGAAAAGCACATTACGTAAAACTTATTGTGCATTACACTACAGAAATATAAGTTTAGGATGAGATTTAAATGAAGAATAATTTAGAACAATAAACTGAGAACATTGACTAATTGTGCATCCCACAAAATGTGCTCAGCTATTATTTTATTATTTGGACAATTTGACCTGAGTATTCTGACCTGACTTCAATCTATTTGAAGGCAGTTGAATACATGGGTATGTAAGATACAATTAACCCTTGAACACCATGAAGTGAGAGGTATCAACCCACTACACAGTCAAAAATCCACAAATAATGTTTGACTTTTCCAGAACTTATCTACTAATAACCTACTGTTGACCAGTCACCTTACTAATAACATAAACTTTTAATACTTTGTATGTTATCTTTATTATATACTACATTCTTACAAAAAAAGTAAGCTAAAGAAAATGTTACTAGGAAACTCATAAATCAAAATGCATTTACATTACTATATTATATTGGAACAAAAAGTCTGAGTATAAGTGAACACATGAAGTTCAAACCCACATTCAAGGGTCAAATGTATTTTTTCTGTGATAATTTAAAGATCAGTTTCTATTTTTAGTTGAAGAATATTGACCTAAACTTGCTCAGTTTGTTAGTTTCGGTTGTACAATGCAGTGATTTGAAAATGGCTCATGATACCTGTCGTTACCATCTGTCACCATACAACAGTTATTACAGTCTTATTAACTATATTTTCTATGCTGTACTTTTTCTCCCCATGACTTATTTTATATCTAGAAGGGTTTACCTTTTACTCTCCTTCACCTATACCACCTCACTTTCATCTCCCTCTTCTCTGCTAAACACTAGTTTGTTCTGATTTTGAATCTGTTTATTGGGGGACTTTTTTGTTTTCTTCATTTTTGTCTTTTAGATTCAATATATAGGTAAACTCGTTGTATTTTGTCTTTCTCTGACTTATTTCACTTAGCATAATACCCTCTAGATGTATCCATGTTGTCACAAATGGCTAAGATTTAATTCTTTTGTTACAGCTGAGTAATATTCTATTGTGTATATACATATATTTTCTTATCCATTCATCTATTTAATGGACTTAATTTGCTTTCATATCTTGGCTATTATAAATACTACAGGTAGTAAACATAGGGTGCATATATCTTTTCCAATTATTGTTTTGGTTTTCTTCAGGTAAATACCTAGGAGTGAAATTCCTGGCTTGCGCGGTATTTCTACTTTAATTTTTTGAGGAAAGCCCATATTGTTTTCTATAGCATTTGTACCAATTTACATTCCTACTAACAGCACATGAGGGTTATCTTTCTCCATATTTTTGCCAACACTTATTTCTTTATGATGTTAGCTATTCTGACTGGTGTAACGTAAAATATCTTTGTGGTTTTGATTAGCATTTCCTTGTTGATTAGTAATGTGGAACATTTTTTACATAACCTTGGGCCATCTGTATATCTTCTTTGGAAACATTTCTATTCAGGCTTTCTGCCCATCTTTTAATCAGAGTATTTTGTTGTTGTTGTTTGTTGAGTTGTAGGACTTATTTGTATATTTTGGAATTTAAACCCTTATCAGATATATCGTTTGCAAATACCTTCTCTCATTAAGCAGGTTGCCTGTTTGTGGACAGTTTCTGTCACTGTACAAAATCATTGTAGTTTAATGTATTCTCAATTGTTTATTCCTGATTTTGTTTCCCTTGCCCAGGAAGACATATTCAGAAGAATACTGCTGAGGTTAATGTCCAAGAAATAACTGCCCATGATTTTTTTGAGTCAGATTTAATAATTCCAGGTTTTAGATGTCAGTCTCTAATTCACTTGTTTAAAGTTTATTTATTTATTTTTGGAGGTGGGGTGGGTGCAGAGAGAGAGAGGGAGAGAGAATCCCAACGAGGATCTACACTGACAGATCGAGGGCTGCATCTCAAGGTTTGTGAGATCATGACCTGAGCCAAAATCAAGAGTCAGATGCTTAACTGACTGAGCCACCCAGGTGTCCTTTAGTTCATATTGATCTTATTTTTGTATATGGTGTATGAAAGTGGTCCAGTTTCATTCCTTTGCATGTTAAGCTGTCCAGTTTGGCCAAAACCATTTATTGAAGAGATTGTCTTTCCCTCACTGTTTATTCTTGGCTCCTGTGGTAATTGACCATGTAAATGTGGGTTTCTTTTTGTCTCTCCATCCTGTTCTATTGATCTATGTGTCTATTTTTGTGTATATTTTGATTACTTACAGCTTTGTAGCATAGTTTAAAATCTGGAACTGTGATGCCTCCAACTCTGTTGTTCTTTCTCAGTCTGTGTTTTGGCTATTTGTGGTATTTGTTGGTTCCATAGAAGTTTAGATTTTTTATTCAAATTCTAGTTCAATGCAAAATGCTTTTGGTATTTTTTAAACAGAGATTGCATTGAATTTTTAGATTACGTTGGAGAGTGTGGACTTTTAACATATTCTTTCAATCCATGGGCATGGTATATGTTTCCATATGTTTATTTTCAACTTCTTTCATTACTGTCTTATAGTTATCAGAGTACAGATATTTCAACTCTTTAGTTAAATATATTCCTAGATGTTTTGTTCTTTCTGTTGCAGTGGGATTGTTTTCTTAATTTCTCTTTCTACTAGTTATCAGCATGTAGAAATGCAACAGCTCTCTGTATGTTGACTCTGTGTTCTACAACTCTGGTGAATTAATTTATTTTAATATGTTTTGGTTGTGTCTCTAGGGTTTTCTATATGTAGGGTCATGCTGTCTGCAAATAGTGACAGTTTTAATTCTCCCTTAGGAAGTTGAAAACTTTTTCTTTTATCTTTTAATGTTTTTAATGTTTTATTTATTTCTGAGTGATAGAGACACACACACAGCATGAGCAGGGGAGGGTCAGAGAGAGAGGGGGACACAGAATCCAAAGCAGGCTCCAGGCTCTGAGCTAGCTGTCAGCACAGAGCCCAACACGGGGCTCAAACTCATGAACCGTGAGATCATGACCAGCATCGAAGTCGGACGCTTAACCAACTGAGCCAACCAGGTGTCCCATCTTTTTCCTGTCTGATTATACTGTGGCTAGGATTTCCAGTACGATGTTAAGAGTGGGAAAAATGGGCATCTGTATTTTATTCCTGATGTTAAAGGAAAAGCTTTCAGACTTTCACCATCATGTTAGCTATGGCTTTGACGTATATGACCTTTATTGTTTTGAGTTGTTTCCCACTGTAACCACTTTGTTGAGAGATTTTATCATAAATGATGTTGAATTTTGCCAAAAGTTTTTTTTCTGAGTCTATTGAGATAATCATATGATTTTTTAACTTTATTTTGTTAATGTGGTATGTCACAATAATTGATTTGCAGATTCCTGGAATAAATTCCACTGGATTATAGTGATGTTTTCTTTTACTTTTCTTTGGTTTTGCTAATATTTTATTAAAAAATTTTTGCATTTATGTTCATTAGGGATGTTGGTATTTAATGTTTGTTTGTTTGTTTTGCAATGTTTTTAAACTGGTTTTGGCATCAGGATAATGCTAGACTTGGAGATTGAATTTGGAATCATTCCTCCTCTTTTGTATTTTGGAAGAGTTTGCAAAGGAGAGGTATTAACTTTTCTTTTTTAATGTTTGGTAAAATTTGTGTGTGAAGCCATGTGGTGCTGGACTTTGGTTCTTGGAGAGGTTTTTTGTTGTTGTTTTGTTTTGCAGTTTTGTTGTTGCTGTTTATTATTTCAATCTCATTAGTAACAGGTATGTTCAGATTTTCTATTCCTTCTTGATTCAATCGTAAAAGATTTGGTTTTGGAAGTTTATCCAAGTTTTTCTATGTTTAATTTCTTGGCATAAAATTTTTATAGTGGTATCTTATCCTTTTTGTATTTCTGTGGTGTAGGTTGTAACTTCTTTCATTTATCATTTTGAGCCCTTTGTTTCTCCATGTCTCACCCAGGTTTATCAACTTTGTCTTCTCATAGAAACAGGCTGTTAGTTTCCTTGATCTTTTTCTATCTTTTTATGTCTGTATTTTATTTATTTCCACTTGGATCTTTATGTCTTTCCTTCTGTTAACATTGAGCTTCATTTGTTCTACTTTTTCTAGTTTCTTTAGGTGTAATGTGAGATTTTTTTTTTGAGAATTTTCTTGTTTCTTGAGATAGGCGTGTATTGTTACAAACTTCCCTTCTAGAACTGTCTTCGCTGCATCAAAGATTTTGAACTATTGATTTTCCATTTTTATTTGTCTCCAGATATTTTCTTTAAATTTCTTCTTTGATTTCTTAAGTGACCATTGGTTGTTTGGTAGCATGTTCTTTAGCCTCCACATGTTTGTGGTTTCCCCATTTTCTCTTGTAATGTTTTCTAGTTTCTTGCTGTTGTAAGTAAAAAATGCTTGATAGGTTTTCAATCTTAAATTTACTAAGACTTGTCTTGTGGCCTATCATGTAACCTATCCTAGAGAATGTTTCATGTGCACTTGAAAAGAATGTGTATTTTGCATTTTTGGAGAATATTTTGTTATATTTGTTAATGTCTGATGGTCTAATGTCTGGTCTAAGGTCTTGTTCAAAGTCATGGTTTCTTTATTGAGTTCCCATTTGGATGATCTATCCATTGATGTAATTGAGGTATTAGAGTTCCCTACTAGTACTGCATTACTGTCATTTTCATCCATTTTCTCTATTAATGTTTGCTATATACATGTGAGTGTCCCCAAGTTGACTGCATATTTACAATTATTATACTTTCTTGTTGGCTTAGTCCTTTTATCATTATGTAATACCCTCATCCCTTGTCACGGTCTATTTTTTTTTTTTTTTTTGAAGTCTATTTGGTGTGATATAAGTATTGCAGCTACAGTTTTTTTCCCCCACTTTCACTGGCCTGGAATATTTTTCTATCATTTCAATTTTAGCCGGTGTCTTTGGTCTGAAGGGAGTATTTTTTAGGCAGCATATTAATAGGTCTATTTTCTTGTAATCCACTAAGTCACCCTAGGTTTTCTTTCTTACTTTCTTTTTTTCTTTTACCCAGGAGGAAGTTTTTTAACATTTCTTTTAAGGCCAGTAGAGTGGTGATGAACTCCTTTAGCTTTTATTTGGGGGAAATCTTTACCTCTCCTTCAATTCTGGGTGATAATCTTGAGAATAAAATACCCTTGGTTGTAATTCCCCCCCCCCTTCTTTCGGCACGTTGCAGGGCCACAAGGAAGTTGCATGATATATTCAAAGTTTCTGCTAAAATGTAGGCTGATAGTCTTACAGGTTTCCTAGGTACATAATGGTTTGTTTATCTCTTGTTCCTTTTAAGATTATATTTAAAATTTTTTTAAAGTTTATTTTGAGACAGAACAAGAGAGTGACCAGGAGAAGGGGAGAGTCCCAATGTGGGGCTCTACCCCATGAATCATGAGATTATGACCTGAAGCAAAATTAAGAGTTGGATACTTACCCGACTGAGCCACTCAGGTGCCCTTATAGANATATTTTATTTTTTTATCGTTCTTATTATTATGTGTAGTTGTGTTGACTTCCTTGGGTTCATCTTATTTAGGACCCTCTCTGCTGCCTGGATCTGGAAAGCGTTTTCTTTCCCCAGTTAGGGAAGTTTTTAGCTATTATGCCTTTAGTTAATTTGCTGTCCCTACTCTTTCTCTTTTATTTCTTGGATCTCTATAATATTATTTTGCCTGATGTTGTCACAGAGAGATCCCATCATCTTATCCTAATTTTTATTTTCTTTTCTTCTTCTTTTTTTTTTTTTTTTCTTCTTGGTTTCTTCCACTACCCTGTCTTCCAGATTGCTGGTCCATCCTTTTGTATTCTCTGATCTGCTATTGGCTCCCTCTAGTGTATTTTTCCTTTTTATTTATTGATTCATCAGCTCTGACTAGTTATTTTTTCTAATTTCTATCTCTCCATCATAGTTCTGAGTATTCACACACTCTTCTCACAAGTCCAATGAATAACATGATGATTGTTACTTTGAACTCTTTATCATATAGATTGCTTACGTCTGTTTCATTTAGTGTGTGCTTTCTCTCTCTCTCTCTCTCTCTCTCTCTCTCTCGGTCTTATTCTTTCACTTGGATCATATTTCTGTTTTCTAATTTTGTCTGGATCTCTCAGTTTGTTACAAAGTTTTAGGTTGATCAGCTACATCTTTGCATCTTGAAAGTAGTGGCTTTATGTAGAAGACATCCTGTGGTGCCCAGTAGTATAATCCACTAGGTTCACCAGAAAGAGATGCTCCAGGGTGCTTTTTGTGTGTAGACTGTGTGAGATCTCTTGTTGCAACTGGGCTACAATGGCTCTGGATGTTCTGATGCACAGGGCTGCCGCTCAGCCCAGCTATCAACAATGACTGGTCATGGTGATCATGGGTATGCTGGTGGGTAGGACTTGCCCTTGGGTGGGATGGCTGAGAGGGATGACTGTAGATACTATGGATATAGTTATGGGTGGGACCATCTTCTCTTGCAGCAGAGTGAGAAGCTCAGCTGTGGATACTTCAGGCATGCTGATGGGTGAGCCTCCTAACCTCTCTGGGGCAGGGTTCACTCTGGAGCAGTGGGCCACAGCTGGGTATGATCAGGGGGTAGTCACACTGAGATGACATAGGTCTAGACCCAGGCAGTCACTGAGTGTGACAGAGCAGAAGCTAATTTGGAGGTGTACCTGCAAGGCAGGTGAGTTGGGTAGGGCAGGTCTGTAGGGAAACAAGTGGGCAGGGAAAGTGGTGCTAGAAATATCAATAGCATGTGTCAAATTGACTCCTTCAAGTGACTGGCCAGCTGACTAAAGTAGGGCAAGTAAAATGGCACCCATCCATATTTTTGTTCCCAGGAAAAGTTCATGCAATTCTTACCCTCTGGTACATATCCTAATATTATTCAATAAATCTTTATGTTTACCCCAGGTCCTTTTTAAACTGCTACTTCTGGAGAGCCTGGATGGCTCAGTTGGTTAAGCACCGGACTTCAGCTCAGGTCATGAACTCATAGTTCATGAGTTCAAGCCCCACATAGGGCTCTCTACTGTCAGCGTGGAGCCCACTTCAGATCCTCTGTCTCCTTCATTCTCCAGGCTTCCACTTTCACTGCTCATTCTCTCTCTCTCTTTCTCTTACTCTCTCACTCTCTTTTTCTCTCTCTCTATCTCTCTCTAAAATAAACATTAAAAGAAATAAAAAAACAACAAATGCTGCTTCTGTTTTAGGTCTCAGGCCAACTGATAGACTTTCCTGGCCCTTTAAGAGTAGACTTGGTCTTCTGTAGCCCTTCAGCTCTCCTGGAGTGAAGCCCCACTGATTTTCAAAGCTTCTGGAGCTGAGTCTCACCAATTTTCAAAGCAAGTTGTTATCTGGTGCTATGCTCTCCTCACAGGTCTCTAGGGCCAGGGCTGTTGTGTATGACTTGATCCTCTTACTCTTCCATGTCTATGGCATACATCCTGCTTGTGGGTTGCCCAACTGCGAGTTGGATTCCTGACCACATCTCCGCCCTTCCTACTTTTCCTGATGTGACCTTCTTTCAGTGAAAGTTTCTGCCACTCTTCCAGCTGTGTTTAGAGTAAGTTCATTATAAGTCCTTGTCGCCGTGGTGTCTCCCTGAAAGATGAGCTCAGGATCCTCCTACTCTGCCATTCCCTCCCTGTCATGCTCCCATATTTATAGCTTTAATCATGACATATGCCTGTCAGCTTCATCCTCTATAATAAACTTGTTTTTTAAGAAAAGCCCACAGTGTTAATTTTCTCTCTCCCTTTTGATAATTGCTCCCATGCCAATAAAGCCTAGTTTGGTTACCTCTAGAAACAAATCAATGATGTTTCCATCAGGTTACAAACCAGGAAGGTAAAGGCATTTTCTCATATATTTAACATACATAATAAAATACCTTCATAACCATCCTGTTCATGTTGATGGTTAACAGTGTGCCATCACATTTGATGTCTTACAAGGCAACACGTAGACTGCTGCTATATTTATGTTATATTTATGTTGGCTAATTAAGAACTGGTTTTAAATCTCATTTCTGAGTTCAGATGTTGATTCCACCTCTTTTCAGTTACATGATGTGGCGGTTGCCTGGCCCCTCTCTATCTGTTGTCTCATGTGTAGAAAGGAGGGTAATCTAACCTTCATTGTTGGGTTTTGCATGGAACAGATCTTTGAATCAAATGGATTTAGGAGAGTGCTGGGCATTTTGACTGCCATGGGAGTGATGATTAACTGTAGTTTTCTGACCCACCTAAAGATATAAATCAAGAAATATCCAACATGGATGTCCACTCTCACCACTGTTGTTTAACATAGTGCTGGAAGCCCTAGCATCAGCCATCAGACAACAAAAGGAAATAAAAGGCATCAGAATTGGCAAAGAAGAAGTCAAACTTTCAATTTTAGCAGACAACATGATACTCTACATAGAAAACCCGACAGACTCCACCAGAAGCCCTACAAGATCTGATACATGAATTCAGCAAAGTGGCAGGATAAAAAGTCAACATACAGAAATCAGTTGCATTATTATACACCAACAATGAAGCAACTGAAAGAGAAACCAAGAAACTGATCCCATTCACAATTGCACAAAAAAAACCCATAAAATACCTAGGAATAAACCTAACCAAAGATATAAGAGATCTGTATGATGAAAACTATAGAAAACTTATGAAGGAAATTGAAGACACAAAGAAATGGAAAATCATTCCATGCTCATGGATTGGAAGAATAAATATAGTTAAAATGTCATTACTACCCAAAACAATCTACACATTCAATGCAATCCCAATCAAAATTGCACCAGCATTCTTCTCAAAACTAAAACAAACTATCCTAAAATTTGTATGGAACCACAAAAGACCCCAAATAGCCAAAGTAATACTGAAAAAGAAAACCAAAATGGGAAGCATCACCATCCCACACTTTAGCCTCTACTACAAGCCTGTCATCATCAAGACGGTGTGGTATTGGCACAAAAACAGACACATAGACCAATGGAGTAGAATAGAGAACTCAGAATTGGACCCACAAATGTACAGCCAACTAATCTTTGACAAAGCAGAAAAAGAGTATCCAACGGAAAAAAGACAGCCTCTTTAACAGGTGCTGGGAGAACTGGACAGCAACATGCAGAAGAATGAAACTAGATCAATTTCTCACACCATATACAACAATGAACTCAAAATGGATAAAGGACCTGAATGTGAGACAGGAAACCATCAAAACCATAAAGGAGAAAGCAGGAAACAACCTCCTTGACCTCAACTGCAACAATTTCTTACTTGACACATCCCCAAAGGCAAGGGAATCAAGAGCAAAAACGAACTATTGGGACTGCATCAAGATAAAAAGCTTTTGCACAGCAAAGGAAACAATCCGTAAAACTAATAGGCAACTGAAGGAATGGGAAAAGATAGTTGCAGATGATATCAGATAAAGGGCTAGTATCCAAAATCTATAAGGAACTCACCAAACTCCACACCCGAAAAACAAACAATTCAGTAAAGAAATGGGCAGAAGATATGAACAGACAGTTTTCCAAAGAGGACATCCAGATGGCCAACAGACACATGAGACGATGCTCAACAGCCCTCCTCATCAGGGAAATACAAATCAAAACCACACTGAGATACCACCTCATGCTGGTCAGAGTGGTTAACATGAGCAAGTCAGAGGATTCTAGATGCTGGCAAGGATGTGGAGAAACGGGAACCCTCCTACACTGTTGGTGGGAATGTAAACTGGTGCAGCCCCTCTGGAAAACAGTGTGGAGATTCCTCTAAAAAGTAACAGTAGAACTGATCCAGCATAGCACTGCTAGGAATTTACCCAACGGATACAGGCGTACTGATGCATTGGGGCACATGTACTCCAATGTTCATAACAGCACTCTCAACAATAGCCAAAACATGGCACGAACCTAAGTGTCCATCAGCAGACAAATGGATCAAGATGTGGTTTATCTATACGATGGAATACTACATGGCAATGAGAAACAATGAAATCTGGCCATGTGTAGCAACATGGATGGAACTTGAGGGTGTTATGCTGAGAGAAANAAAAAAATAAATTATGGAAAAAAAAGAAATAACCTCTCGGTTGCAGATTTTTCTATAGTACACGTCAAATTAAAATTAGAGTAAATAACATATTAATTTTTAAAGGGATATTTTGTTTAGCAGCTAAATGAGGATTTACTAAACCAATGCTAATTCACCATTTTTATTAAATGCATGTCAATAAATCCTTTCACCATTATATTTGCATGCTGATAGTTTTACTATTGTCCTCGTTATTTGGTTTTAAATACAAATTTCTGCATATACTTTTTAACAATTTTCACTATTACAGAAGCAGATAATTCTCCCATTCCAACTTACCAAGTGTGAAGATTGGTAATATTTGGCAAATATATTTCATAATATTTTGTTGTATGAACATCTGAATACATACATGAGTTCATTTAAATAGGCCATACTTCTATTTAATTATAGTTAATAACTTAAATATAATTAACATAAATTATATTTAAGTTATTAACTATAATTATTCATAAATCTAAAATTAACATAAGCCTGCTCTCACCAAACCGATTTTACATGGCAGGTCATGTTGTTACTCTGATGTTTAGTTTAGTTAATATCTATTCAATGAACATTTTATATGTTGAAGGTAATCCAATTATTTAAAATTTTTTTAGTTTACTTTTCAAAAAGCATTTGATATTTTCATTATATGGGCTTTTTCAGCTTTATTGAGCTCTGAACGACATAATGTGTAAGTTTAAGGTATACAATTTGTTAATTTGATATAGTTTTTTTGTTTTTAGTTTTTATTTTAGACAGCATAAGTAAGGAAGAGGGGCAGAGGGAGAGAGACAGAACTCTAAGCAGGCTTCACACTGAATCCTCCCCAAAGCAGGGCTTGATCCCACAACCCTGGGATCACGACGTTAGCCAAATCAAGAGCCAGATGCTCAACCAACTGAGCCACCCAGGCGCCCCTGTTGATACACTTCTATATTGCAAAATGATTACCACCATAGCCTTAGCTGACATCAGCATGTCCCATAAATTCAAGTTTGTGTGTGTGTGTGGAGATTTTCTCGTTTTTAATTTTCAAGTATATAATGCAGTGAGATCTCTAAAAATTATTCATCTTAGAGCTCAAGGTTTGTGATCTTTGATCAACATTTCTGTTCTTCCCCACCTGATAGTTTTGGGTAACCACCATTATCTCTCTGTTTCTTGAGGTTTGGCTTATATAGCTTCCACAGAGAAGTTATATCACAGAGTATTCTTCTGTCTGACATATTTCACTTAGGACAAATCCTCAAAGTCCATTTATAATTTTACAAGTGAAAGGAAATGTTTTCTCATAGCTAAGCAGAACTTCATTCTGTGCACATGCACACAAGTACACACACACATACACACACACACATTCTTTATCCATTTATCTGTTGGTAAACACTTAGGTTGCTTTCACATCTTGCCTATTGTGAATAATACTGCAATAAATATGGGATTGTAGATATCTATTCCAGCTTATGTTATTTCCTTTGGATCTACATCCAGAAGTGGGATTGCTTAATATATATTTCTTTTTATTTCTAATATTTTCTAGAACGTCTGTACTGTTTCCAGTAGCGGTCAAACTGATTTACATTGTCACCAGCAGTACACAGTGGTTCCTTTTTTTCCCTACATCATCACCAACACTTAAATCTTCTTCAGGATAGCTGTTCTAACAGGTGTGAAGTGATAATTGTGGTTTTGATTTCCATTTCCCTGATGATCAGTGATGTTGAGTATATTTTCATGTACCTGATGGCCATTGTATGTTGTCTTTGAAAACATCTCTGTTCAGGTCCTTTGCCAATTTTGTAATCAAAATATTTGTTTCCATTGAGTTGTAGGAGTACTTCATATATTTTGGATATTAACTTTTTAAAAAATTCTTTAAAAGTTTATTTATTTTTGACAGAGATAGACAGACAAAGTATGAGTGGGGAAGGGGCAGAGAGAGAGGAAGACACAGAATCCAAAGCAGGCTCCAGGTACTGAGCTGTCAGCACAGAACCCGACTCAGGGCTTAAAACACAGACTGCGAGATCACTACATGAGCCAAAGTTGGATGCTCAACCAACTGAGCCACCCAAGTGCCCCTAGATATTAACCTTTTATCACATAGTTCTGCAAATATTTTCTCCTGTTTCAGGAGTTGCCTTTTCACTTTCGTTGATGGTTTCCTTTGCTGTGTGGAGGCTTTTAATTTGACGTGGCCCCACTAGTTTATTTTTACTTTGCTTGCCTTTGTTTTTGGTGTCCAATCCAAAGCATCATCGCCAAGGCCTATGTTAAGCAGCACACTCCCTGCTTTTCCCCAGGACTTTTACAATTTAGGTCTTACATTCAAGTCTTACCCTCATTTTCAGTTTAGGTTTGTGTATGGTGTAAAATAGGAGTCCAATAATTCATTTGTATGTGGCAGTTTAGTTTATTCAATACCATTTACTGTTTCAACATTGTATATTCTTGCCTCCTTTGCTGTAAAGTATTGACCATATAAGCATGGTTTTATTTCTAGGGTCTCTATTCTCTTCCTTTGATCTATGTTAATTTTTATGCCAATATCATACTGTTTTGTTTATTGTAGCTTTGTAATATAGTTTGAAATCAGGGAGTGTGATGCTATCAGTTTTGTTCTTCTCTCTCAATTGCTTTGAGTGTTTGTGGTTTTTGTGGTTCCATGTAAATATATAGACTGTTTCTTCTATTTCTGTGAAAAATCTCATTGGAATTTTGACAGGGAATACATTGGATCCGAAAATAGCTTTGGGCAATATTTATATTCACATTATTCTTCCAATCTATGAACATGGAATAACTTTCCATTTGTCTTCTATTTCTATTATCAATAAATTATAGTTTTCAGTGTACAGATAATTCACTTCCTTGGTTAAAATTGTTCGTAAGCATTTTATTCTTTTGATACCATTGTAAATTGAATTTAAAATACTTTTCTGATGGTTTGTTAGTATATAAAAACACTGCTTATTTTTACATGTTTTATATCCTGGAAATTTTCTGAATTTGTATAACATTTTTTTATGGAGTCCCTAGGGTTTTCTATATATAATATCATATCTGCAAATGTAGACTTTGTACTTCTTCCTTTCTGATTTGGATGCCATTTATTTATGCATGCTGCCTAATGTCTCTGGCTAGGACTTCCAGAATGATGTTGAATAAAAATGTCAAGAGTGGGAACTCTTGTCTTTTTACTGATCATGAGTTTGATGTTAGCTATGGGCTTGTCTCTATAGCTTTTATTTAATGTTGAGAAATATACCCTTCATTCTTAGTTTGTTGAGACTTTTTGTCATGAAAGGATGTTGAATTTTGTCAACTGCTTTTTCTGCATCTATAGAGATGATCACATGATTTTTATCCATCATTTTGTTAATATGGTGTATGACGTTGGCTTATTGGCAAATGTTGGACCATCCTAGCGTCCCTGGAATGAATTCCATTTGATCATGGTATATGATCATATTAATATATTTAAATCACTTTTCTAATATTTGATTGAGGATTTCTCCATTTATTTGCATCAGGGATATTATTAGCCTGTGATTTCCTTTTCTTATGGTGTCTTTATCTAGCTTTGGTGTTAGGGTGTTTGAAAAAGATTACTATTCTTTAGGTAATTGATAAAATACCTGTGGGGCCATCTGGTCCTGGGCTTTTGCTTGGGAAGTTTTTGACTGCTGATTCAATCTCCTTACTAGTAATCAGTCTGTTCAGGTTTTCCAGTTCTTCATATCTCAGTCTTAGTAAACTGTATGTTTCTAGGTATTTCTCCATTTCTTCTAGGTTGCTCTATTTTTCTTTCATAATTATTCAATTTACTCTATTTTGATTCTTTGCATTCGTGTGGCATCTACTGTTATGTTTTGTCTTTCATTTATAATTTTACTCTGAGTATTCTCTCTCTGTTTCTAGGGTACTCTAGTCAAATGTGTCTCTTTATCTTTTCAGAAAACAGCACTAAGATTTATTTATCTCTTCTATTAATTTTTAGCCCATATTTCACTTGTTTCATGCAGGTTTTTATTTCCTTCCTTCTCCAAATGGTGGCCTTAGTTTGTTCTTATTTTTCTAGTTTTTGGAGTTGTAAGAAAGGTTGTTCTAGATCTTTCCTTTTTTATTAATCTCGGTATTTATCACTACAGACTTCCCTTTTTGAGCTGCTTTCACTCAATCCTGTAAGTTTTGGTATGTTTTATTTCCATTTTCATTTTTCTCAGATATTTTTCTTGTTTGATTTCTTCCTTGACCCACTAGTCACTTATAACTGTATTGATTAATATTTATGTATTTGTGAATTCTTGAGTTTTCTTCTTGTAATAGATTTCTAGTTTAATTCATTTGTGGTCAGAAAAGATGCTGGACATGATTAAATCTTTTAAAATTAAGACTTGTTTTGTGGCCTAATACACTGCCAGATTTTGAGAACGGGCCATGTGTACCATGGGTACCATGTATACCATTAAGGAGAGTGTATATTCTGCTGCAGTTGGGTGGAATATCCTACAAATTTCTGGTCAGCCTATTTGGTCTAAGGTATCATTTAAGTCCAATGTTTCCTTCCAGTTTTCTGTCTGGATGATTTCTCCATTGTTGAAAATGTGGCATTGAAGTCCCCTACTTTAATTGTAATCCTGTATATTTCTCCCTTCTGTTCTAATATTCGCTTTATATATTTAAATGCTCCAAAGTTGGGTACTATTTACTTTTTATCAAATTTTGATATTATGCATATTTTATTGAAATATTCTAGTTTTTTTAAGGGCTCATTACAAAACTACTTCAATACTACTTAAGGCAAGATATTGAAGGAGACTCATAGGTAAATCTTTCCTGAAAGTTCTAATAGTAAATGATCTACCACATTTAATGAAGACAGTGCAATACTAAATTCAACCGATGGGATATATTATATTTGCAAGAACTCTGAGCATGTGTACAAATGCCTAGGATATCTTTCATAACTATTGAATCTATGAGAAATGTGAGTTAAATTGCTATATTTAAAAATTTCCTTATTTTTTTCCTGTGCTGTATTTCGAGGACAAAATTAATCTTAGGGGAAAAGTTATTTCTTCCAATCATATTATAAAGCATAGTCCTTTAATTTTTTTTAAATTTTCTTTCAGAGCTGTTATATATATTAGTGTGGTATTAAGTAGGCCTCAGTTGTAAAATTAGGCACAAAGAGTAGAACCTAATTCCTTATTAAATAATGTAAGTTTAATTTAAGTAGATTACTACAGTCTTTTGCTTCATATTAAAAAGTATATTTAGGGGCACCTGGTCAGCTCAGTTGGTTGGACATTTGACTTCAGCTCAGGTCATGATCTCACAGTCTGTGAGTTCAAGCCCCATATCGGGCTCTGTTCTGACAACTCAGGGCCTGGAGCCTGCTTTGGATTCTATGTCTCTGTCTCTCTCTGCCCTTACCCCAGTCATGCTCTGTCTCTCTCGGTCTCTCTAAAAAATAAATATACATTAAAACATTTTTTAAAAGTATATTTTAAAAAAGTATACTAGTGGCACATGTTTGGGTCAGTTGGTCTAGAGTTGAATACTTGATTTCACTCAGATCATGATCTCACGGTTCATGGGATGGACCCACGTGTTAAACTCTGCACTGACAATGTGGAGCCTGCCTGCAACTCTCTCTTCCACCCTCCCCTGCCCCTCTCAAATAAATAAATACATATTTTTAAAAATATAGTAATTATAAAAGTAACATTTCATGGAGCGCCTGGGTGGTTCAGTCAGTTGAGCATCTGACTTTGGCTCAAGTCATGATCTCACAGTTTGTGAATTTGAGTCCCACATCAGGCTCTGTGCTGGCAGCCCAGAGCCTGGAGCTTGTTTCGGATTCTATGTCTCCTCTCTGCCCCTCCCCAGCTTGTGCTCTGTCTCTCTCTGTCTTGCAAAAATAAAGAAATGTAGGGGCGCCTGGGTGGCTCAGTCGGTCAAGCGTCCGACTTTCGCTTAGGTCATGATCTCGCGGTTCGTGGGTTCGAGCCCCGCGTCGGGCTCTGTGCTGACTGCCAGCTCAGAGCCTGGAGCCTGTTTCAGTCTGTGACTCCCTCTCTCTCTGACCCTCCCCTGCTCACGCTGTCTCTCTCTCTCTCTCCTAGAAATAAATAAAAAAACATTTAAAAAAATTAAAAAAAAAGAAATGTAATATTTTTTTCTTAAAAAAGTAACATTTCATAATTTAAAACTACAGCATCTTGCTAGATAATACATGGTTGCTGCCACTGAAGTTCATATATTGATGTTATTTTAATTGTCATTTTCAGGTTGTTGATAGAAATCATAACTTACTGAGTTCCAACTTGGCCAGCTTAATAATAGTTAAAACTGCAACAGCATTTTGAGAGGATATTAGTTAATGATCTTCTAAACCTGAGATTGATGTGCCATACTTTTCATTTTATATATATAATGTTGATACACTCATAAACTTGCAAGACAGATTCAAATACTGAGTTAGAGTCTTACTTTTCTAAGATCTGCTTTCCAGGCCCTTGTAGTCTATTCTCTATAAGCGTGTTTTGATGTAATTTTTATGAGGATGTTTGATTTTGTGCTGTGATCCTTGGTTAGGGTAGGAAACTTGAATGTACTACTACAAAATGTTATTACAACAGGGGAAAATATTTAATCTCTGCTCTTCATAGGTGGAGCCTAAGTCATAAGTTACATCAAGTAAGTTTCATTAATTCTTCCTGAGAAGAAATTAAACATTTTTGCTTCATTATGGGGCCCTGATGTAGATCTAAAATTTAAAGAGTTTTTTCCCCCTGCAATGGTGCTCATGAAATAACTTATACCACTTAATGCTGAAGGCTCACTAATCTTAACTGTGAACTTAGGAAACATAAATATACAATAGCTGTAAGATCTGCCTTTTAAGAATAGTGCAAACACAACTGTGATTTTTTGTTTTTTTTGGTATATTTATTTTTTCACTTGTTTATGAGAAAAAATAGTTCTAATACAATCTGGACTGCTGCTCAGTGTCTATAGTCACTTGGGACAGACCAATATCAATATCAATCTCTGCTAAGATTGGTGTATTATAATTTAAGAGAAATTACCGTTATGGTTAATAGCTTTTTGATTTAGGTGTGGTTTTTATTAAAGATACATATTTCTTAATGTATAGTCCAGATGTATAGTTTTTCTCATATATGACCTCAATATTTTTCTTATATGACCTTCAAAGATGCTATTTATTTGAAAAAAAATCTAGTCTCCACAAATGGCCTTGTATAAACCACTGAATTTTATTTGTTTTATTATATTTTCCTGGTGTGTGTGTGTGTGTGTGTGTGTGTGTGTATTAATGTTTATTTTTGAGAGGGCGATACAGAACGTGGGTGAGGGAGGCAGAGAGACACACACACAATCCAAACCAGGCTCCAGGCTCTGAGCCCAGAGCCCAACACAGTGCTGGAACTCATGAATGGTGATATCATGACCTGTGACTAAATCGGATACTTAACCGAGTGAGCCACACGGGAGCCCATCTTGGTATACACTTTGGAAACCTATTCTCCTATAAGCATTACTTTAAATTACTATGCTATGAAGATTGCCATAAGCATATTTTAAAAACTTTCTTCTTTTGAATTCCATGTTCACTTTAACAATATACTGATTTGAGAAAGGATCTCTTCCTGTTGGTGAGGTGATATCATTTTATTATTATTTGTTTGTTTGTTTGTTTGTTTTGAGAGAGAGAGAAAAAGCACAATCATGGGAGAGCCCAAATCAGGAGCCCAGGCATCCCAAGATCATTTTATTTTTACATAATGTTGGGAGGGTCTTTAGCAACTAAAGGTAATTTATGATTAATTAATTTAAAATGCTTAAGAGTATTGAAAATATCTCATATATATTTTGTGTAAGTAAACGTGGTTTCAACACACCACCTTCTCAACACATATCAAGTCTTTATTTATCATTTAAGGTAGATGAGAAAAAAATAATTCTGGTCCCAGAGAGATAGAGGTGAGTTCCATATTCTCAAAGACTTCAGGAGTAAAGTTGACCTCTGTGTTTCTTTATATAGACCAAAGATGTCATCCACACATAATAGTCAAACACATTATGGGAAAATGTGACACATATCATTTTTAAAATGATAGTGAAGGGGCACCTGGATGGCTTGGTCAGTTGAGCGACTGACTCTTGATTTCTGCGCAGGTCATGATCTCATAGTTTGTGAGATTGAGCCCCATGTAGGACAGTGCAGAGCCTACTTGGGATTCTCTCTCTCTCTGACCCTTCTCTCTCTCTGACTCTTTCAAAAATAAATAAGCTTAATTAATAAATAAAATGATAGGAAATACATGCAAGATCTCATGAAAGCAGGCTTTGTAACCTCAGTGCTTAGATCAGTGTCTGGCCCAGTGTCTAGAATGTATCTAACACACCATATTTATTAAGTGAATTAATAATGAATTATTGATTAATTAGTAATTAATTAATAAGTAATAAACTATTAGTAATTAGTAAGTTAAATGGTGTATTATATATGTATATTAGTGCAGTAGAGTAAAATATGTTAAATTATAGAACAGAATTTTAAATAAACTATTCTTTAGGATAATTTAAAAGTATTTAGAAGAAAAATATTTAGAACCTTTATAGTAGTTGGAATAAATTCATAATTTCCTCTTCTGAGTTTTTCAGATTTTATGTGGACCCGGTTGTTACGATAGAAATTTATAAAGGATATAGTCCTAAGTTATCATTGAATTCACATGCCGAACAAATATTTTTGTTGCTTTTACTGTCTAAGAGACGCTATGCTTAAAATAGGGAATACTGCAATTAACAAGACAAGTGGTCTTTCTCCTCATGAAGTGGAAATTTTAATCCAATGACTGTCATTTACTTATGGATGACATCTCAAATCTACACAAAGAGACAAGTCAATGGGAGCTGGTACTTTATTGATTGCTAGTATGAAAATAAACTAATCCTTTTGTTTTCCTAACTTGTTTCAGCAATTTTGGGTAAAGGATATTCTTTTCTTAGCTTTCTTCAAAAGAGAAATAAAGACACTTGATGTATGTGCTTAGAACCTGAGACTACTTTTCATTAAAGTGAGCTGAAACCAACAAACAACCCTCACCCCCCAAAAAACTCACCAAAACAACAAAAAAATAAAAATTAAAAAAGTGAACACCTCTCTCTCAAGGTCAAAGAAGATTTATTTCTTGAAAAGCAGCTCATCCATTCCTGCACATTCAAGTGCATATTTGTAAATTTAGAACATACATTCAGATACCGTTTGGATTCTAAATTTAGTAATAAACTGAAGACTTCAGTGTGCCAGCCCTACTTAATGTTGGCAAAGGGCCAATTCCTTTCTTCCATGGACAGCAGCAGCTATTGCTAATAATGACAGGTGCTTATGCGTTCCTGTCATTAGATAAAGGACCTTCTATTTCAGGTCAGGGAAAGTCTAAATGTTGACTCCAATACCACCAGATTCCTTTGAAAGAGAACCTGTATGTTAACTCAGTATGGGATGAGTCCACAAAGTTCTCTAAATTCACTTCATTCATTTCTTCCAGTCTTGAGGCTGTATTTCTGAAACACCAGTAGCTGAAATAAAGCTAGCTTCCCTGAGAGCCAACTCTTGGGCCAGTTTATTTACTTATTTTGTGAATGCCCACCTAGCCTGACTCTTCAAGCAAGGGGGCAGAATACAAATAGAGAGTGAAATACAACATGTGTTTTCCTGCTGTTCCCAAGCATCTTCACAGAATGTATCTCACTTGCCTGTTGACAAAAATCCTTTCTAGACAGCCTGTCTATATGGTTTATAATGGTGAGCTGATCTCTCTCTCTCTTTCTATCTCTTTCTCTCTCTCTCAATCTGTCTCTCTCTCTTCCCTCTTCCTCCACCCACCACAAAATTCAACTAAAGAATAGGTGTTTTGAAATCCAGATTTGAGAATTTAGAACTTACTTTGTATGGTTGCCAAACTTTAACATGAGGATATTTCACAAGTAAGGAATATCTTAGGCTTGAGTTAATGTGTCAGTGGCCTTGAACATATATCAAAAGTGATTTTATATTTCCCATTGATAATAAGTCAGAAATAGGTGTTCTGTGTGCCTAACATAATAATTTCCTTATACATTTTATAAGAGTTGGCTATATAAAATAAAACCATGATTTTATTAGATTATGATGAAGTCTTTCACAGAAGTATGCATAAAAGTGTTGCATTTCAGGGTCTTTTGAGATCAAGATATTATCAAACATACCCATTTCTCAGACTGCTATGTCTGCTAACCCTTGACAGAACCCTTGTCTTTTCCTGTGTTCTGACATCAGGGCACAGCCTTACACAGTCAAGTCTGACTGTGGCCACAGGTGATTACATTCACCTATGTACCTGACTCTAGCATTTAATTCATTCAATGATGATAAAATAAGAAAAAGCTAAAAATGAATATACATTTTTCCTAGAAATCTGAGTAATTGAGGAATTTAGAGATAATCTGTTAAAGACAACCTGGTTATTATAGTCAGTGCTATATCAGGGAGGATATACATGGACAGAGATAGGTCATGAAAGATGATGAGCAAATCAGTCTATGAATATACCAGAGTTAGAGCTCTCTAATGTGACACCCACTTATTGAGCATCTACTATGTGTCTGATATTTGGGGATGAAATATTCCATCCTTAGGTAGCAGATATTTAGGGGAGAGTGATACAAAAAAAAAAATCACATATTAAACACCCATTATATAATATATATCTTAGATTCAGTTCTCTAGGGAATAGCCTTTAGTGCAGAAAACCATCTGTAGAATGTTTATGTAGGTGTTCTCTCAGTATCAACACATATGGGGAGACGGAGCAAGGATTGTGCAAAGAAAGAAACTGAATGACAACATAGGCATAACATAGAGTCTTCCTTGAGATTTGAGGCTGGAATGCCTCCTGAACATTATTCCACCTTAAAGCAAGTTTGCAAAATTGTATTTCCTCCTCTGTTCATCATCAACCATAGAATGTGGGCAGCCTGCAGGGAGGGAGAATTAATCTTGGCAAATCAGTCTATGTGTGATGCATTACATCAATACAGAAAGTATAAAAACCACATGAGCATTTCAATAGACTCATAAGAAGCATTTGACACAGTGCAATATCCATTCATGATAAAAGCTCTCAACAAGGTAGGTTTAGAAGGAGCATACTTCAACATAATAAAGGCCATGCATGAAAAACCCACAGCAACCATCATACTTAGTGGAGAAAAATGGAAGGTTTTCTGCTGGAAACCCACTCCAGCAAGTCCAGGGGTCCCTGAAGGATGGACGGTGCCAGCGAGAGAGAGAGAGAGAGAGAGCCCCGAGATTCTTTCTGATCACCAGGCAGGCATCTCTGTCCTGTCGGTTTTGGTGTCTTTATTTAAAGGTCCAACGACAACATGAGATCAGAAAAATGAATTTTTACAATGGAAAACTCTTTGTGATAAGATGCTTTGAAAAGTGTACAAGAACAGGTTTTTTGGAAGTATTCTTGCAGAATTAACCCAACCATGATGAAGTTGAGTAAATCTTACAACTACGGAAATAACAGGATGTTCTTAATGAAAGACAGAATGACATACATATTTGTTCTAAGTTAATGACGCTAGGATTAGGCCGTAGGTGAAGTTGTATATAGATAGGCTGGGAGTCATTCCGCCTGGCTCACAAGAGGACCAATGTTTTTGAATTGGTTAATAAGTTATTTGTAGAAATTTTTTGACTCCATGCTGAATGTGTAAACACCATGGAGGCCTTAAGTGTGTCAGCCTTTGTTTTTGGGTTAGTTTTTAGCTACTTTTATCTATCCTCATCCCAGCTGCCAGTGTAAGGGAGGGTGTTTGTGGAAAGTGGCCTTAGAGAAGGGACTGCCATACATCACCAGTTACAAAAGGTAAAAGTATTAACTTAAGTTCTGCCCTTATCTGTTCCTTAACTCTAAATTAGGCTCTTTGTCTCAGGGCCAGGCTCAATTGTAACTCTTGTGTTCTTAACCCCCTTTATTATCTAAGTCTTGGATCTGCAAGGCCCACAGGAAGAGCCTTTTGACAATCATCCACAGTAATTTCATCTAAAATCTCATTTGGAGAGGCAGGAATATGCTTTTCCTTATGAGCAATCTGTGTGGGGAATATCGGTCTGATTTGTAATATTGTGAGGCCTGGTCAATACCAGCAGCCTCATTTCAAACATGAGCCAGTAGTAGCAGAAGGAGATTTGAATTTTGTTTCTCATGGCAGGAGCTGTGCAAACGCTGCCATTTCCTCGCTGTGACTGTCGTCCAGCGAGGCCAGTGTGGCTCCCAGCAGCTTTCCCCCTAAGGTCAGGAACAAAACAAGGATGTCTACCCCTACTTTTTTCAACATAGTACTGGAAGCCCTAGCTATAGCAAGCAGACAAGAAAAAGAAATAAAAAAGCATCCATATTGGCAAGAAAGAAGTAAAACTTTCACTATTTGTAGATGGCATGATATTCTATATAAGAACCATGAAAGACTCCACCAGAAACCTATTAGAACTGATAACCAAGTTCAGTCAAGTTGCAGGATACAAAATCAGTGTACACAAACCTGTCACATTTCTGTATACCAATAATAAAGTAGGAGGAAGAGAAATTAAGGGATCAATTCCATCTATAATTGGATCAAAAATAGTAAGATACCTAAGAATAAATCTAACCAAAGGGATGGAAGACCTACATTCTGAAAAACTATAAAATACTGATGAAGGAAATTGTGAGAAGACACAAAGAAATGGAATAACATTCCATGCTCATGTATTAGGACAAATATTTTTAAAATATCTATACTACCCGGATCAGTTTACACATTTGATGCAATCCTTGTTGAAATACCAACACCATTTGTCACAGAACTAGAATAATCCTAAAATTTGTGTGGAACCACAAAAGAGCCCAAATAGCCAAAACAATCTTAAAAAAGAAAAAGCTGAAGACATCACAATTCAAGATTTCAAGTTATAGTAATCAAAATAGTATGGTACTGGCACAAAAATAGATACATAGATCAATAGAACAGAATAGAAAACCCGGAAGTGAACCCACAACTATATGGTCTATTAGTCTTTGACAAAGCAGGAAAGAATAGCCAATGGGGAGAAGTCCCTTCAACAAACGGTGTTGGGAAAGCTGGACAGCTACATAGAAAAGAATGAAACTGGACCACTTTCTTACACCATAAGTAAAAATAAATTCAAAATGGATTAAAAACCTAAATGTGAAAGCTGAAACCATAAAAATTCTAGAAGAGAATATAGGCAGTAACCTCTTTGACATTGGCCTTAGCAACCTCTTCCTAGATATATCTCTGGAGGTAAGGAAAACAAAAGCAAAAACAAACTATTGGGATTACATCAAAATCAGAAGCCCCTGCACAACAAAGAAAACACTAAACAAAAATAGAAGACAGTCTACTGATTGGGAGAAGATATTTGCAAATGACATACCTAATAAAGAATTAGTCTCAAAAATATATAAAGAACTTTAAAACTTAACAACACCCCCAAAATAAAACAATAGAATTTAAAAATGGGCAGAAGACATGAAGAGAAATTTCTTCAAAGAAAATACAGATAGCCAATACATACTTGAACATATGCTAATAATCACCCTCATGGAAATACAAGTCAAAACTATAAGATATCACCTCACACTTATCAGAAAGGCTAATATCAACAACACAAGAAACACCAGGTGTTGGCAAGGCTGTAGAGAAAAAGGAACCCTCTTATAGACATGGAATCTGGTACAGCAACTGTAGAAAACAGTTATGGACATTCCCCAGTAAGATAAAAATACTACCATCCGATGATCCAGTAATTATATTACTGGGTATTTACCCCCCAAAAATACAAAAACACTAATTCAGAGGGAAACATGCATGCCTATGTTTATAGCAGCGTTTACAACAGTCAAGATATGGAAGAAGACCAAGTGTCCATTGTATCCGTTGATTGATGAGTGGATAAGGAAGATATGATCTAGATATCTATATTTATTTTTCTATCTCTCATATATCTATATCTCTATTTCTCCATCTCTATATCCAAAATTGGCCATAAAAGAAAAGAAAAGAAGGAAATAGTGTTGTTTGCAAAGACATGGATGGAGCTAGAAAATTAATACTAACCAAAATAAGTGAGTCAGAGAAAGACAAATACCATGTGATTTTATTCATGTGGAATTTAAGAAAAATAAGAGAAGGGGAAAAAAGGGAGGGAAGAAGGGAGGGAAGGAGGGTAGGAGAGAGAGAAAGAGAGAGAGAGAGAAATAAGAAACAGACTCTTAATTATAGAGAACAGGGTTGCCTGGGTGGCTCAGTAGATTCAGCATCAGACTCTTGGTTTTGGCAGAGGTTATGATCTCACAGTTATGGGATCGAGCCCTGAATTGAGCTTTGTGCTGGTAGCATGGAACCAACCTTCTTGGAATTCTCTCTTTTCCTCTCTCGTTCTGCCCCTCCCTCCCTCATGTGTGTACTCTCCCTTTTTCTCCCTCAGAATAAAATAAACATAAAAAAATTAGAACAAACTGATGGTTACCAGAGGGAAGGTAGGTGAAGGGATGGGTTAAGTTGGTGGTGGGGATTAAGGAGTGCACTTGCTGTCATAAGCACCAGGTGATGTATTATTGAATTACTATATTGTATACCTAAAATTAAAAAAAACACACTGTATGTTAAAAAAAACATGAATTTTAGCATAATATCATTTACCCTGAGATAAGTATGTCCTGTTTCATTTTGTTCTAGAGTCTTAAGATACCATTTTTCTAGTGTGCCAGGTGAATCTTTGAAGTCTCTGTAGTCAGACAAGTACATCTTCATTTTTTAATCTCTGTAGAACTCAGTCACTACTACAAATGCAACCTCATGCAGTTTCTCTGACTTTCAGCTTTTCTCAGAATAGGGCATGGCATTTAGGAGAAAATTTCTTAAGTATTTAATCCATCTTGACCTGTGAAACTAGTATCTATCTGTACACTAGACAGAAACATATCCATTTTTAATGACTTATCCAGCTGAAAATCTGGGAGTGAGAGCTGATTCAGGCCATCGTGTATGAACTCAAATAATGACATCCAGAATCTCTCACCAGCCCCTTTACTTGAGCTTTCCTCTGCACTGAGGTGATACTTCTCACCTTACACGTTTCTACCAGAAATGTCAATCATGTCCACTGTTTCCACTCTTGTGATAAAGAAATTATTTCCAAATCTGTTGATTACCACTGAATCTATTTCTACAGCCCTAATTATTTTTCAGTTCCATGTGTTCTTTTTTTTTCTTAATTTTTTCAAGTTTATTTATTTAGAGAGAGAGAGAGAGAGAGAGAATATCCCAAGCAGGTTCTGCACTGACAGCATGGAGCCCCATGAGGGGCTCATACCCATGAACCATGATATCATGACCTGAGCTGAGGCCAAGAGTCAGATGCTTAACTGACTGAGCCATCCAGGCACCCATCCATGTACTTCTGTATTTGTCCTCATCTGCATGTTTCATCATCTTTTCATTCCTAATATGCCCATAACTGTTATCTAAATATTTGGGTGACTTGTAGAACTATACAATTGGTTGATTGAGTCACAAACTTGTTAAAAATATTATCTTTGGGGCACCTGGGTGGCTCAGTCAGTTGAGCGTCTGACTTCAGCTCAGTTCATGCATGATCTCACGGTTCGTGGGTTCAGGCCCCACGTCGAGCTCTGTGCTGATAGCTTCAGATTCTGTGTCTCCTTCTCTCTCTGTCCCTCCCCCATTTGTGCTCTGTCTCTCTCCATCTCTCAATAATAAATAAATGTAAAAAACATTTTTAATATTATCTGTTAACATACTAAAATCATAACTTAAGAACTGTATAATTATATAGAAACATTACAATGCTAGAAATGTTATAGAAGAACTACCTCATAAACTGACTTTAGTGTCATCACAATTACATTGAAAAATATCTGCATAACAGTAAGCTATTTAACATTATTGTAGAAAAATTAGCAAGAATGTATTTCAGATACGTACTTTTCATCATTCCATACAACCTTTATTATTAAAAGACTAAGTTATGCCTTGGGCATATGCCAGAAAGTAGGAAAAGAATTTTATCCCATAATATATGAGAAAAGAATTTTTCTCTTCCTGCCAATTGTAATCACACTTGCCACAATTAAGAAGCTATGTGTAATATATTTTCATCATGTTTTTTCTGTTTTCTAGATCATAAGCAAGTGCAGTAAAGTCAATGTGGTGACTTTTTGCTAAAAAAAACTCTGTTGCCTTTTTCTGATTCAAGCTCCTTTTGTAAAATATAGATGACTATAGAAAATGAAAGCCTTGCCCATGATACTGCAACCAAAAAAGGACAAACAAGGCATAGTTTCCAAAGAACTAAATGCCAGACTATGTCCTGACAGTTATAGGTTAAAAATAAGACTGCCTTGGTTAGAATCTGTAATTATTTTGTGTTATTTTGGTTGGTAAGGGACTGTCATTATTCTGCTTAACTGGCATTTCACCCATACTCTACTTGAACTGACTATGGCTAAGCATTAACCTTCTTACTGACCTTAGACAAAAATATAATCTGAAGCGTCATGCAGTAGCTTAATATATCTATGCAAAAACAAAATGTCAGAATGAAGCAATATTTTGGATTATAAGATATTTAGCTTATAAAAGTATATGAATGTGTATTTAATGGTTCACATGAGGCGGTACATGTCCCCATTTACATTTCAAAAATAAAAATGTGAATTAAAACATTTGTAAACCACTGAGTTCTTATCCTTTCCTAACACATGATTATACTTGACTGTTGAGAGACTCAGGACGTGTGTATAGTTAGGAGAAACTACCACTGATACTCTACCTTTTTGTTGTACATCTTTATTTTTCAAGTTGCAATGGCCCTAAGTCACAGTTGTTTGGCTTCAGCATGATGAAACCAAAGAAAGCTGTACAGCAGACTTGCCATTTATCATTTTAAAAATAAAAATAAATATTAAAGAAAAAAGTAATACAAACCCATATAAGGAAAAAATCCCCAGGCTTCAATTCACCGAGAGGCCAACTTCTAATATTTTCTGTATCTTAAAGGTGGGTTACAGTCAAGTCCATAAAAAGAGGTTATATACCACTATTTATTCATTAATCAACTTTATTATTTATTCATTCCTGTCTTAACAGAAGACAAGACTCCTGTTCCACACTCACTTTTCCTCCCATTCATGGCTTTAATCTGTCACTATTTTTCTTAGTTGTATTTTCAACTTAAGTCTATGTTATTAAATTTGTTTCTCCTGTTTCTTGTGTTTTATCAGTGTCTCTTCTCTCAACATCTTGTAAATTGAGCATGTCTGTGCTCCTGACTTTGTGTCCAGTTCTGATCTCTTCCCTGCTGTTAATAGAATTGCAAACCAAAGGTTTCCTGTAAGAATGGAAAGGTTAGTACATTTCCATTCTTTCCTGAATTAAGTTTCCCGCGTGGTTTTAGGTGTGTAGTAAAAATCCACTGAGATCCTTTAGTAGACTAGACTACACAAATATTACCACAGAGCCTCAGAGAAGACAAGTGCTGTTCAAAGCAGACTCTTCTCAGGGCAACATTGACTATGTGGTTTCGTTCTTGTAGTTTTCAATTTATTTCAAAGTTTGTTATATTTTAGCAATTCTTGTATTTGAATCATTTATTTATTTAGTTTATTTTAACATTAAGTTTTGAGAGACAGAGCCTGAGCAGGGGGCGGGCAGAGAGAGAGAGGGAGACACAGAATCTGAAGCAGGTTCCAGGCTCTGAGTTATCAGCATGGAGCCCAATGTGCGGCTTGAACTCACAAACTGAGATCATGACCTGAGTCGAAATCAGCTGTTTAACCAATTGAGCCACATAGGCTTCCCCAAATCATTTATTTTTCGTAAGGCTTTTTGGTGGTTCTTGAAGATCTTACGACTTTACTGTCTTGTTGAAACTTTATGTCAACTTTTATGGTCATGATACCTCTGATACTCTACGTTCTAGCATACTCTTTGAGAACTCTCCAATCAATGGTATTTCATGACTGCCCTTTAGCTATACATCTATGATTTTATTTTACATTATCAATGTTTTTGCCTTGTAAAATTGCCACTTGATCATTACTACATAGATTTGCTATCGGTTCAGAGTACAGCTATAGTGATATAAGAAATATATGCAGAGATGCTTTGAGTGTATCACACTTTATTAGCAAATAAACTATTTGAGTTATATTCTCTTTAAAGCAATATAAATAGTTCACATTGAAAAACGCAGGCATTGTAGAGAATATTTTATTTTGAAATCAATTCTGCTTTGAAATTGTATCCTACTGATATCAATGTTGTATTTAAAAGGAGCTGGCGAAAAAGAAAATGAATCATATACAACTGTTAAAAATAAGACAAAACAACAAAAAACTTTTCAGACTATGAGCATGTCAACATTCACATAGAAGAAATTGCTAAGTATTTTGATAATAAATCAGAAGATTTACTTAACTTCTGTAGATCAGATCAACACTAAGGACTAGAAATGTGTGCTTCTGGATATTCCTAATCAACTAATCACCTATTAGGGGAATCCTTATAGAATAAAGAGCCAACTGAAATTCAAAATCTTGTTTAGTCATTTAATTACTGCTGGGATTTCTTGCCAAGTTCCTAAAATTCTGAGACCCCAATCCCACATCAGACAAAATGGGTATAACAATACCTATGCTTTTAGCCTATACTGAAATCCCAATATAATAAAAGTCATAAATGATCTCACAAAAGGGTAGGTACATAGTATGTACTCAACATTTATATCAAACATTATTATGACTTAAAGACGGTGGTGTTATTTATCATATGAAATATTTTTTCAAAACTTATGCATATTATGAGGCTGTTCAACCTGGTGGTATGATACACGAGATCATGAATACTAAGATTCAGTTGACTTGTTTTTCCTTTGGCAACTGATATACTTAANAATAATTTCAGAAATTAATATTTTTAAGAAAGAGCTTAAAGGTTTTTTTTTTAAGTTTATTTATTTATTGAGAGAGAGCAAGCAGGAGTCAGGGAGGGGGAGAGAGAGGCAGAGAGAAAATCCCAAGCAAGATCCATTCTATCAGCTCAGAGCCTGACCTGGGGCTCAATCTTAAGAACTATGAAATCATGTCCTGAACCAAAATCAAGTCAGTCACTTAACTGACTGAGCTACCCAGGTGCCCCCAAAGATGAATGTTTTAATAAACATTCAGGTGAGAATTTTTCAGTGACTAGAAAACATTAAAAATATTTGCAATTCGTTTTAATAATAACAAAAACTATCATGTACACTCTGATTGGCCACAGTGTTTCCTAAATTGCAAATGTTTCATAAATTATACTTTGAAATGACTTAATACTAATGGATACCTTGGGACAAAATACCAATAGACACTCTTAATTTTAGGGAATTGATGGCCTAAGCTAGATTTAATGATTTTTAAAGCTTAAGAAAAGAATATGGCACTGAAACTTTTTAAAAAGAGTATCAAAGATTTAATAGAATACTTAGGAAGCCATTGAAATCCAATTAGGACTATATGTGGAAATGGGACTTTTCACATCTGTAAGGCTCACAGTAAATATTTATTTTGTAAGTGACACTTGCTAATACTCTGCTTCCTAATTGCTTTTCTCTATTGAGTAGCAAACTCACAGTCAGTCTGAATAGATTGTGCTTTTCAAACTTTAACAATGGACTGTCTGAAAGCAAACATTTGCTCAACTGAGTGCTACAGTTTTAGTTTAAATTACTTTGAATTTAGGTTAATAAGACTGCAAACCTTTGTTTCCGATAGTGTTCCAGTTAGCTGTGCAATCTAAAAGCATATTTCTCCCATCTCTTTCAAGGATTCCCTGTCTTTCAATATAGTAATTTCTGTTCTTGTATTGAATAATGAAAATAGTGCTAGGATGCTTTAAAATTAAAAAAAAAAAATAGTTTCACACATATTACCCATTGGCTGTATATTCTTTCCTTTATAAAACTCATATTTCTGGTAAATTGTTTTCTCTTAAGGATTTGTAGATTCTCTTCAGATTTTTACCACAAATTATACCAGTGTACGTGCATTCCTATCTATGGTCGCCAGGCTATTTGTTTTATTGGTTGGATGCAATCCTTTCTAATTCCGAGGTCTTCCTACTTTGGTCTCTCTTACTTTTTAACATTACCTAGCTAGTACGTTATTCTCATCAACGTACAAAGATGCGAAACATATAGACATTTTCAAACTTTTCCCTTGTTTCCATATCCTGCTTTCTCTATTCCATTTTCCTCTTTCTCTTCCTTACAGTAAAACATTTGAAAACATTATTTTTTATTGTTACCTATATCATCCTCCATTCCCTTTTGAACAAACACCAATAGAGTTTCTTTCCAAGAAATCTGACAAAGCTGCTCTAGAAAAGCACTGATATCCAACAAGTCCATTCGTTAACAATATCTTCTTGAATCTATTCATGACTTTGGCAAGTGTGTTGATTCCTCGCCTTTGGCTTTCTTTTGCTTGGACCCCGGGGCATTCTTCTCCCACCTTACTACTAATTCTCTGTCTTCTTGCTATGTCTTTTGTGAAATCTGGTGCATAAATGTTTTGTTTCCAAATACATGGAGATATTTATCTCTGATCCAGACAGTCCCCTTAAGTTGCAGGGCCACGCTCCAATCATCTTAGATATCTCCACTGAGAGGTCAAAATTAATACATCTAAAACTTATTTCTCACATCCATGCTTGACACCCTTCTCCCTTCTCCCTATGTGTTCCCCTCTCAGTAGATGCAGTAGATTTATAACAATGCAGATTTAGAAAAATATTCAAGTGTGATGTGAAGAAAAATTTATAGCAGTGAGTGGGGTAATTTTGATAGAGAAAATCCCATTCTTCCAGTTACGAAAGCCAGAAAACAAGTGTCATCATGAACTCTTGTGTTTCTTTCAACCCCCACATTAATCTGTCAACAAATTCCATGGGCTCTTTCTTTAAAATATTTTTAGATTATTACTACTGCTTACTATTGCCACAGCTATCCACTGAGTTTAAGTTACTATAATTTTGACTTTGGACCCTTGAAACAGCATCCTAGCTTTTTTAACTCTACTCTAACTACTAAGTGGTCTATTATTCACACAAGAAGTAAGGTGATGTTTTTGAAATTTAATTAAAATCATGTCCTTGTTGAATACCACCAAAATCCTTCACATACCATACTGTACACATATCAAACCCAATGTCCTTAAAAGGTCTACAATGGCCCACCACCTACCTCTGTCTTACACTCTCATTGCTCAGCATAACTTTCTCCAGCCACTCGGGCCTTCTTTTTCTTGAAGATATTAAGGATGTCTCCACCCTAGAGCCTCATATTTTTTGTTCACTCTTGCTTAATTGTTCTTTCCCATATGATTAGCTTCTCTTTTTACAAGTCTCTGTTCAGATGTTTTCTCCTTAGGTGAGATCATGTTGACAACATTATCTAAAAAGCATCAACACCAGCCAACTCTCTCACTGCCTCCCAAATTTTTATTTTCCTTATGATATTGATGGTATTACGTTTCTTCATAGCATATGAAATATTTATCTCCCCACACCAAAAGTGAGCTTTATGGTATTAGAGACTATCTCACTAATTATCTGTTAATTAATTAAAAAGTCACTTTTAGTAGTGATTTCTGCTAGAGAGAAATTAGAAAAAGGGAGAATTGAATCTCATGTGTCATATAGGGTCACTTAAGGTTTTTAGTAACTGTCAATACTACAAAGGATTTTTAGTTTTGAGGAAGATTCTTGGACTATGTGTGACACAATTTTTAAACATATCTCCAGCCCTGAGTAGACAGAATGTAATTTAATGCCCCTTCTAAAGATATGATTTTACCAACAAGATGTACTGATATTATTAAACAGATACTTTAAGAAATGCCTAATACAAAATAAATCAATCATCCAGATGAGTATTAAGTATAGTGAAGTCTGGATCTTAAGTAATCTGTGTTTCTGAATTCTTTGCATTTCCTATTTTTACAAGACCTTAACTCCTTTCAAATATGAAGTGATTATAACTTGGGCAAAGGGATTATCTCTTGACCTACAATACAGCCTTGTCTTCATCACTATTGTACACTTAAAATTGGAATTTTTAAAGTCCAATTTTGAATTGGCAATTCAATAAGGCAAATTCATAATCTGCCCTGGGAATCTCTGCTATTACTTTTCTCATGTTAGCTCTTTCTTATGAAAGCACTATGTGGCACATCAGCAGACGTTGATGTGGCATAATGAGCTCAGAAAAGCCCACTAACCAAAAACAATTGCTCCAACAACAGCTGAAAAATGGTGCCTTGAACTGTCAGATCCACAGAGGGCAGAGTGAGAAAGAGAAGGAAGAGAAGGGGAGTGACCCAGAAGGTGGAAAGATAAAATGGGGTGTGGAATCAGATGATCTAACTTGAAATCTGGTTCTCCATATTAACTGCTATTATGAATCTAGCTAAGTGATTTACCTTTCCTAAAATATAGTTTCCTTTTCTGTTAACTGGTATTGTAATATTTCCCCTTCCTAAGTGGCTGCTCTGTGGGTAAATGATCTAAAACATAAATGATATAAAGAACGTCATTGGTGTTGGTTGGTACAGAGAAAGGAATTTAAGGAAGATTCAGTGAATTTAAGGTGTTTTCCTTATAATTATTTGTCAGCTTACTCAAAACCTTTTCATTTGCTTTATCTCTACAAGGAGTATTATTTTATCCATGTTGAAGAATTTCAGCATACTAGAACTGCCTTGCCTGAAACAAAGGTTTGACAGTTAACATTTAGGCTTTGTGAAATTATTGTATTCATGAGTGTTATATTAGCATTTTCAGACAAATCACCAGGGTTGATAAGCAAAGGTATACATGTAGCACTAAAAACTTGCTCCATGGGGCACCTGGATGGCTCAGTGGGTTAAGCTTCAGACTCTTGATTTCCTCAGGTCATGATCTCATGTTTCCATTCATGGGATGGAGCCTCACATAGGGGTCTGTGCTGACAGCAGGTAGTCTGCATGGGATTCTCCCTCTCCCTCTTTTCTTTGTCCTTACTCACTCCTGCACATGCAAAGCCTGCTCTATGACCTGTGTGCTTCTCTTGAGAGTGTGAGAAGCATTAGACCAAAGTGGGATTATAGCATTAACCCAGACAATTCCTGGCATTTGAAACGATTCTTTCTAAGATTCCTCTTTTTTCCATGAGTGGCTAAACTGCCTGTGTTATGATTACATACCACTTGAAATAAGCACAGAAACCAATGTTTTAAAGATAATAATTCTTTCAAGTAAAAATGGCACAGAATTACTCCGAATCTGGTATAGAGCTCCATGGGTATCCTAAATCAGGTTCTCATTCCGAGGACACCGCTCTTGACCTGCCATAGGAATTTAGAGGTTCTAAGCTACCAGAAGTTGACTGTATTCCATCTGTCACTTTCTACAAGCTGAGGAGAAAGGTTCAAGAGAGATACCACACCCCCTCATTAACAACCACTGCTACATATTATATATACTATTTAAATTTAATCTTTTTCGGGGCGCCTGGGTGGCTCAGATGGTTAAGCTTCCAACTTCAGCTCGGGTCATGATCTCACGGTTCGTGGGTTCAAGCCCCGCATCGGCCTCTGTGCTGACTGCCAACTCAGAGCCTGGAGCCTGTTTCAGATTCTGTATCTCCCTATCTCTCTGACCCTCCCTTGTTCACACTGTCTGTCTGTCTGTCTCTCTCTCTCTCTCAAGAAATAAACAAAACATCTTTAAAAACTTTTAAATTTAATCTTTTTCCAGAAATGTTCACATGTGTATACTTAGCTTTGAGAATGGAAAATATAATCTCTATTCTTAGGAGCCATGTATTTAGCTAAATAAAAACATAGACAATGGCTTAGGGGCTATAGGGAAACAATAGATAATCTGACCATCTCAACCATACATCCTAATTTCTTTTTTTTTTTTTAATTTTTTTAATGTTTAATTTATTTCTAGGAGAGAGATAGAGACAGCATGAGCAGGGGAGGGTCAGAGAGAGGGAATCACAGAATCTGAAACAGGCTCCAGGCTCTGAGCTGGCAGTCAGCACAGAGCCCGACGCGGGGCTCGAACCCACGAACCGGGAGATCATGACCCAAGCGAAAGTCGGACGCTTAACCGACTAAGCCACCCAGGCGCCCCCATCCTAATTTCTTATAAGAAATAAGAGCAAATTAATTTTCCTTAATATCAAAAGAAGTGCCAGGTTTTGGTGAGTTCAGCAAATTTCGTGAGATTTCAAATCCCAATTATAATTTCTGCAAAATTAAAGGATGAAAAGACCTTAGGTAGTATTGAGTTACAGGGATGGAGACCTAACCCCAATCCAAGATCTTCTGATTCAGCTGAGAGTTTTCAAGGCGGAGATAACACAACATCTTCACTGCAGTGCAACTCTAAGAAGACTTTTCTATTTTTATGAAGAATTAACAAATGAATTTAATGCTTAGAGGCTTCATTTTCTCTTTGGTAAATTGATCTTAATTCTGTACTTGCATAATTCAGCTAGTCACACTTAAAATGTACAGGAGGTGAAAGAGATGTATATAACTATTCATGTCTATTACCATTATTCACAGGGCACATAATTATAAAGACCCTTCTCTTACTAACCTTATTTTATTCCTATAGATATTTTTATCAATCTTTCTCTAAATTTCAAACATTCCTAAGGGCATGAATCATGTCTTGACCACCTTTGTGGTCACCATCACGCCAGATATATTGAATTGCAACTAAATAGGCACTTAATGTTATTCCGCTTTTCAAGAAAAGGCAGTGAGAAAGGATTTAGGGTTAAAAAGAAAATGAAACATCTTTTTTTTAAATACATGTGATTGTGAACATATGCAGTCAACAAAAACATTAATATATTTACTTACTAATCTGTATACAGAATTAGAATCTCTAGGTGATTCCCTTCACTGGCTAACTGACATTTCTCCAAATCTGGTGTCACTAAGAGAAGGTATGCTTTCATATGTGGAGAATAAGCACAGAGTAACTACAGGGAGCTTCCATAAAAATTTTAGGGAGTTGACTAAAAGGCATAGATATTAAAGCTAGGCCATTTTGATTGTTAGCATCTTTTATCAGATTGGTTCAGAAGGAGAATCCACTGTCTGTCTCATCTATTTATTTAAAATTGTACTGCATAGATTCCTGTTACTAGTCTTAAAATGAAAGATATCATCATTCAGAGATTTCAGCTGCATTACAATATATATTGGGCACCTGGGTGGCCCAGTTGGTTAAGCGTCCGACTTCAGTTCAGGTCATGATCTCATGGTTCGTGGGTTCGAGCCCCGCGTCAGGCTCTGTGCTGACAGCTAGCTAGCCTGGAGCCTGTTTTGGATTCTGTGTCTCCCTCTATCTCTGACTCTCTCCTGCTCATGCTGTGTCTTTCTTTCTCAGAAATAAATAAAACATAAAAAATTAGAAAAACAATATATATGTGTGTGTATACATATATACGTGTAACTTGATCTATTATATATATAAACGTGTGTGTGTGTGTGTATAATAAAGTTATCAACAGAAAATTCTCCCATGACTTAGGCTTCTTGTTTGTAAAGCAATCTGAGAAAACAGCATACTTCAAATAAGATAAAACTTGCTACTTTTTGAAAAAGCAAAATCGTGGAACCAGGAGACTTTTTTCTTTCACATAAATACATGGCATGATAGCTTTCTTAACAGCATGAAACAATGACCACAATAAGAAAATATTTAGTTTTCAGGAAAAATTCATCAGACAAATTTGATTTTAGTAATGATCTCCTTTGGCAAACCATCATTTCTTCCTAACATTTCAATACTCTTTTAAAAAAAGTAAAAAATAGTGTATGTGTTCATTTAGGGTATGGGTAGCACTATTAACATTTCAGCTTGGCTAATTCTTTGATGTGGGAGTCTCCCCTGTGAATTCTAGAATGTTTAGCAGCACAGCTGGTTGCTAAACAGATATCAGTAGAAGCCCCTCCTTTGTGACAATTAGTAATGTCTGCTCACTTTGCCACATATCCCCTGGGGGCTGAAATCCTCCCTGGTGGAGAACCACTGGTGTAGGGCCACCATAGTCTACCTGCTCTTCCTCATAATAGCAGAGATCATCTTTTGCTTTCCTTTCTGATTGAGCTTCCTCTCTATTACTTTTGCCTCCATTATAATTTAACTCTCTCATATCTTTACCATTATGGGAATCACCGAAAACATCTATTTGAAGGTATCACACAAGAACATTTCTTCTTCCTACTACTGTGGACCCACATTGGGACATTGAACCTAAGAGAGGAGGGAGACTAGATTCCCACTGTCATTTCCGCATTGGACAAGGGGTTACTGTGCAGAGCAGTAACTGTAGAAATGTCCCTGGTGCTTTGTTTATACTATTATGACATGCCATTTGTAAATGAATTGTGTAAAACTTTGAAATTAATGTCTCCATAGTGACAACATAATAATGAGTAGCTGTGTTCCCAGGCCAGTCTTCAAAAGTCAATTTACTTACAATGCAGCTGAAATCTCTGAATGGTGATCTCTTTCATTTTAAGACCTGGTAACAGGAATCTATGCAGTCCAATTTTATATAAATAGATGAAACAGACAGTGGATTTTCCTTCTTCTGAGCCAATCTGATAAAAGACACTAAAAATCAAAATGGCCTAGTTTTGATATCTTAACTGATAACTTAACTGAAACTCTTAACTGAATTTCAGAAGTTAGAATAAGGAAGTCACAGGATACTGTCCAGAGATTTTTATTCCCAGTTATATAAATACAATAAATGGTAGGATAATAATTATGTAGGAAATAATTTTAATTCAGGTTTTATTATAAGTTTTATTATCAACAGTAAGAGAGATACTTCTCATCTTGGATCATGAAGCAAAAAGAGAGACAGAGACAGAGAGAAAAGAAAGGAAGGAAGGAAGAAAGGAAGAGAAAGAAAAAGAAAGAAGGGAAGAAGGAAGGAAGGAAGGAAGAAAAAAATATTGGCCAGGGAAAGCATCATTTTGCTTTAGAATCAGAATGGATGAATACTCATGAGCCTTGAACTCTGCCTGACTGTTCACAACTTCACTCCTATATCAGTGTTGGTGATACATCCATAAATGTGTACCCCAGATATTTCTAAACATCTCTACTTGTATTTCCATAAAGCACTGAATACTTCTTGCTGTTTAAATAGCAACTGTATGTGATATTACAGCTTTAGAATTCTGTTTTGAATAATACCAATGATCTCTTACCAAGTATTCTATTGCTTACTTGGTTATCTTCAACAGAGTTATTATACTGTCTCTTCACATCAGAAAAATGCTGTTTAATGCACTGGCTTTGTGCCTGCTGACTCATCAGAAAGGACATGACAGTATTATGCCAGCAGTTAAGAAAGATTTGCCGTTTAAAACAAAATAATGAGTTCCTCAAAAATTTTAAAAGTGCATTTGGATAGTAGGAAAGTGCCAACATCATCTGTGATCATTCTCACACTTTCATCTTACACCTTTCCATGTGAACATTATCTACATTGTCTTATCACATAGGCCAAGCAGCTTGATTTTCTTTTTCTTGGAAAAGGGAAAGAAAGTCACATCCTGAAGTGTTCAGTCATTTCAAAAAGCAAAGTTTATATTTTCGAGTCATTTAATTAGAAAAGAAGAAATGTATGAGATGTTAGCTATCTGAGAGACACAACTCAGTCAAATAACATTAACGTTAAAGACTCTTAAATGCTAGGTCTGATTTGTAAATCTGTTTAGTTTTCATAAAGATGAAAGGTATGGTAATACATCAGTAAGAGCTAAACCATACTGCATTGAATATGTCTATTTATGCCCCAATACTGTATCATGTAAAGATGACTCAGTAACCTAATGTAGTATCATTGTATCCATGATTCTACAAACCATGCAAGATATCTTGGGGAACATTGAAATGTTTACAGACTGTTCACAGTCTAGAAAGAAAGACATGAAAACCCGCAATTTAGAATCCTGTTGCGAGGGCTCCTCAGTGGGGAAATTGGTATTGTGATCACGCACATACTATTGAACTTCTGTATTCCTCACTTTCCTGAAAAGATGTTAACTTTTCCATAGTTAAATGAGATGATGGATAAATAACATCAGCTCATAGTGCCCTACTCAGAGTGCATGTTTAATGAATGCTTGATTAATCTGTTAATAACGTTTAACAGAAGTATGTGGTGCAGTATACATGTGATTTCATAGTGTAAAGGATATTTGAATTATCAACTATCTCAGTCTTCCAGTGGCCACTGATCTCTCTCTTTGATCTCACCAGAAGGCAGAAGAACAACTTCAGATCCTGTCTTAAATAAGGATTTGGCCATGCTAGGAGGCAACGTATTTCATAAGGACTATTTCCCTCGAATCACATTAACTCTAATATTTAAGAAATGTGCCCTTTGAATGCACAGTAAACACTGCTACCTAACTTTTTCACTGAAGCTAATAAAAAGAACTTGCTCTTCAGGATTCCTTTCATATATTGGAAGAGCACAATCATACCCATCATAAGCTTTTCTTTATTTTGAAATAAAACATCTTTAGTTCCTTCCTGAAAAATTTCAAAATGCTATGGACCTGCTTGCTTTCAGATTCAAAACCCTCTTCATATACCACACATTTATGAAACAGTATTTCAGTTGCTCTGTTATAAGCCCAACGTGTCTTTTTTTTCCCCTATCTTGGGCTCTTCAATGCTTTCTGCCTGTGCCTATTAACAAAAAATTGTTAAATTTTTTTAGCCACATGACCCTTGTTATCCCTATTAACTGGAATATCTAGTGAAGTGTTTTAAGAAATTATACATGTGCGTATATGTGGATTGTCCAAAACTAACATGGCAAATCTTCAGGGTTCTAGTCCTCTAAAAAGCTTTGAGTGAGGCAGCCCTGCAAGACTGAACCTTGGTTTCTTCTCCTCCTCATCCACCTGGTTCTCCTTCTCCTTTATTTCTTCTTTTTAAGGTACCATTTAAAATTTATTGAGGTTGTATTATCTGCCAGGCTGAATAACTTACCTACATCATCCTATTTAAGCTTACAACCAACAGATGAAGTAGTTAATTTTCCATTGTGCAAAGAGGCTGATACAGAGGTTGTCCTTAGCTCATGTACTACCCTGGGTTGAGGTCAGAGACCAGTAACTTTGGGGCACACTCTTTGAAAACACTTGTGCATCTAATATACTGCACTTTTTCAAGTCTCTACTTCTTAATGATTTTTATTACAATTCTATTTTTGTATTTTTTTAAGATTTTTTTAAAAATTGGGGGCGCCTGGGTGGCTCAGTTGGTGAAGCGTCCAACTTCGGCTCAGATCATGATCTCACGGTCCATGAGTTCGAGCCCCACGTCGGGCTCTGTGCTCACGGCTCAGAGCCTGGAGCCTGCTTCAGATTCTGTGTCTCCCTCTCTCTCTCTGACTCTCCCTTGTTCACGCTCTCTCTCTCTCAGGAATAAATAAATAAATAAAACATTTAAAAAATTGTTTAGTGTTTATTTTTGAGAGACACAGAGAATGAGCGGGGAAGGGACATGGAGACAGGAGACACAGAATTTTAATCAGGCTCCAGGCTCTGAGCTGTCAACATGGAGCCTGACATTAGCTTCGAACTCATCACTGCATGATCATGACCTGAAATAAAGTCTGATGCTTAACTGACTGAGCCACCCAGGCTGCCCTCATTACAATTTTATGACTTGATGGTCAAATGCCTTAATTGTGTTCTTTTTTAGTGTTTTTTGTTTGTTTTGTTTTGCTTTTTTGAGAGAAAACCTGCAAATGCAAGTGAGATGACAGAAGAGGGAGAGAGGGAATCTCAAGAAGTCTCCATGCCCAGCACGGTGCCCTGTGTGAGGCTCAAACTCATGACCCTGAGATCATGACCTGAGCCAAAATCAAGAGTCGAAGCTTAACTGACTGAGCCACCCAGGCACCCCTTAATGACTTTCTAACACAGTGTCTTGAAGGTTAAAATACTAAAAGTACACTTTCTCAAATCTCAACCAACAATAACTTCAATTAAAACACAAAGCAAAACAGAGGGAAAAAATACTCAACCGCAAAACTTTATCCAGTTATAGAGTGAAATCAGGAGCAACTCAAAAAATCAAAGGTTATTAGGGAAGATTAGAAAGGGCATCAGGCCAACTTGAGTTTGGTGACCAACTCTATCACTGTAAGTAAACTTCACTAAGTTAATCTGAGACCGATTTTCTTAGGGGGAAATAAACAACTTTGCCTTCTAATATCTGCAAAGTTTCTAACAATGCCTGGTGTTGTTAATAAAATAAACTATAATAAAATCCAGCATATAATTGACCACATGAGCATACTAGGAACACAGCAGCCAACATCAGTGGTTAACAATGCAATGGTGAGCAATCCCCCCAATTCAGTGCTCATAGTATACAGTTTACGTCTGAGTAGTGTTGTGTGTCTATTGTGACCTGACAGGAGACTTTACTCATTGTAATTACTGAAGAACTGACAATGACAGACCGTCTTCTGACCCATGATCATCTAATTGCTGAGAAATTAAAAAAAAAAAAAAGAAGTGGAGAGAGGGTCTATGCTCAATTGTGCTCAATTGTATGATGGACCTTAAAGTTTCCACATGGAAGCAATTAGTGAACTTGCATTCATTGGCCATGAAATGCATTTTATAGGACTTACATGTTGGCTCACAGGATTAGAGAGGTAGAGAAGTTAAGTCCAAAGAAAAAGACAGTGTTCGAGCTTGAAGATAGTTAGACCAAGACAAATAATTCTACTTACTCAGTCTTTTATTCTATTCAGACGTTCCACAGTTTGGATGAGGCCCACTCACTATGGGCAGAGCAATCTGTTGACGTCAGTCTACCAATTCAGATGTCAATCTCATCTGGAAACATCTTCATAGAAACATCCAGAAATAACGTATAAGCCAATATCTGGGCTCCCTGGGGCCCCATCAAGTTGACATTTACCATTAACCACCATAAAAGTGGCTCCAAAGCACTGTAACTTTGGAATACATAGGGTGGCTTGAAAAAACAAAATCCATACAATACAATGATTTTAAACAAAAAATGGAAAGATATTACAGTACTTTTTAAATTTTTTATTATCTTTTTTTATGTTTTTTATTTTTGAGAGAGAGAAAGAGAGACACAGAGACAGAGCATGGGTGGGGGAGGCGCAGAGAGAGATGAAGACACAGACTCCAAACCAGGCTCCAGGTTCTGAGCTGTCAGCACAGAACCTGATGTGGGGCGTGAACTCACAAACCGTGAGATTGTGACCTGAGCTGAAGTCAGATGTTCAACTAACTAAGCCACCCAGGTGAAGCCCAAATAATGTGTTTTTAAAGTAAGTTTATGTAAGAGTAACATTCCCTCTCCATTTTATGGTTAGCAAAGTACTTCTAGGTAACTGAATCCCTGGCCCTCATATTTTAATCTCATGGTAGAAAAGCTAAAACTCCATCAATTTCTTATTTCCATGTATAGTCACATTCCTTCCCCCTCCACACCCCACTCTCGCATCCACACATGTGTCTCACACACTTCAGAAATGATACGACACAGCTGCTTCTGGAGCCATCTGTTTTATTGTAAGAACTTCTTTTCAATTTTATGTAATTTCTGAGTATTGTGTCATTCTTGTATGAGGTTCCTCTTCTTTTATATTGTGACGCTGCATGATCAGAGTATTTTTAAATAAATATGTACAAAATTGTATACTGTGCTTATGTTTACACAATCACTAGAATAACATTACCACAAGGAGCCACAGAGCCAATAATTAATGTTCATTCAAAGAAAGTAGTGTCTATAAATGAAAGACAACCCACATAACTACATTTCAATTATGTAAGCATTATTCACGTTAATGGAATAGATTAGTCTTTATGGGAACTAAAATATTCATATACATGGTTTGCCAATGGAATGGGCGGAATGTAAAAAATCTAATTGCCAGTGGCAACGGATACATTGCAAAAAAAAAATTCTTTCCGACTTGATATTTGAATAAATATCAAAGAATTCCTTGTTTTTTTCCCAAATATCAAATAAGGAATAATTCCAAAATGAGGAATTTAATTTTTCAAATTGGACAGGAAAACATGAGCATTCTAACCACATTAGGCAAAAACAGCTCTAGAATAATCTAAATGTTGAAATTGCTTCATTCTGAGTGGTGAAACATTGGGGGGCTCTGGGTTTTAGACAGTCTGCTTTCCCTTCATTTCTTTCATCTTTTGTGATTTTTCCCAAGTCTGTTTCACAGTGGTCTCAAGGTTTTGGTACAGCTAACCACAGTGTGTATGCTCCAATCTGTTAGATCAGAGACCCACCTGTCCTTCAGATACTTATTCTCTAAGAGTTCCAGTCTGCAGTGTAAAGACCCTTCAGTTGACAAAAAAAATGTTTTAGGGATTACCTTGTTTAACCTCATCACTTTGTAGAAGAAGAAACATTTTTTAAAAGACAGATGCTGCTTCTTGTCACTAAGAGAAGTATCATTAATCGCTTCCTCTTTCTGAACCTTTTGCTGAGCATGCATGGCATGTAAAATAAAGGTTTCTTTAGAGCTGTGGAAAGGTGACGGCTTGTTCTAAGGTCTTATGGCAAGGAAAATATCAAGGGAAAATGTCATTTGTGTTCCCTTTCCCTCCCAACGTGGTGCGTTCCAGGGACCTAACTTTATTTGGTAGATTTCAGCCTATGCATACTACAAAATTCAGAGACAACCAAAGGACTATTTAGGGAACACCACCTCCTTTACAAGCTTACTACTAATGCATTATTTGGCCCTAGACAAATTAATCTAGCTTTCTTCTACTCATCTGATAAAGGAAAAGGTGTCTTTTTCTGTTTGTTTTTTGACTTTAGAAACATGAAAATCTTTTTAAATGCTGGTGACATGAGAGAAATATTTTTCAGAGGAAAGAACATTACCCAAGCCTTGTGTATCAAATTAGATTCTCACATTTAAAAGCATAATTTGCTCAAAGGCTACACTTAGTCTCCAACAGCAGATGAATCATATGTTGCCGGAAATTGCATAACCCCAAACAATTCTGATCATTTAAATATATGATACAGGGCCTAGTACATTCAATTAAAGGCAGTAAGGCAGCAAAGTTATAAGATGAGAAACATGTACACCTCGGTTCAAATACTGATTTTTGGAACTTGGTGGAAGATAAACTCTCCAAACCCTGATTCCTTATCTAATATTTCTGCCGAGCTGGGCTGGTGTGGAAGTAAGCCATTATGTATGTAAACAAATGTACCGGCACCATGCACTCAATACAAACATTAGATTTATTAACTAGGAGATCAGGACATCTATATGGACAGGAGCATTAGGTCATAGACATCGTTGAAAAGATGTCCTTCTACTTACCATACTAATTATTTTTTTTAAATCTTGAGTTGTTATAATTTCCTATCCTCTATTTTAAGGCTAGTGTTAGCCCCACCCTCTCTGTAAAGCATAGCTTGCCCATTCTTGCTGAAAAATATCTTGCTCTCTTAAGATTTCTAATAGATCATATTGTCTGGGCCCTTCACGGAGATCTCTTTTTCCTCCAAACTTTGTTTTACTGTGTATAACTAAACCTATATTAATTTATTAGGTTTTATTAGGTAATACATTCACAAGTCTTTATCTTAAGAATCCAGAAGTGATTATGGTCTTACACACACACACACACACACACACACACACACACACAAAACACAAACACAAACACAAAAAAAACACTTAGGAAAATAGTTTCCATTGTGTGCTTTGATAGGTGAGCTTTGTCCTGTCTTTCTTTCAGTTACCCATACTTTCCAGATACCATATTTCCTCATAACAAATGCTGGATACTGTATTTGATTTGCAGTAGAGGAGCCCTACCTGTCTGGTTTATTGGTGGGAAGTGCATTCATTTCTTTTCTCTAAAAATTTGCTTCCCCAAATCTTCTCCAAGCGTCAATTGCTTCTGTGCAAGGATGTTTGTGTATTGTCAAATTTGAGATATTTATATTCTGTACTAATTACCCTAATGTTATTTCTTTACAAATATCAAGTAAAGGTTAAAGATTCTCAAGAGTCGTTGCTGAAGATTTTTTGTTTTGGTTTTTGGAAAAACACCGTAGTTGATGCATGAGTATCTTGGATTTTATTCAAAACCAGTGTCACTACCTGACTTTCCAATTAAAGAAAATAGAAACTGGAGCAGAGGGATCAGCAGGGGTGAAACTGAGGTCTCACTTGATGAGATGTAAGTGAGGTAGTTAGGCAACTCCCTAATGATCTCAGAAATTGCATGAGGTCACCAGGGACTTTTTATGTCTTTGTTACCTGCCATTTTAAATTTGCCGATTTGTTGTTCCTAAAACTATACCTAGGAATCTGTGACAATATCAGCCTTTTCTAAAGCTTCTTAATACACAAATGCTTTAAACCATTAAGTTTTCCAGTCCTTCTTTTCTTCCTATTATAGGTTATGGGAATCCTCGTTCTTTCTGGTCATTATCATCATAGTAATTCAACTGTAACAACCTTTCTTTTACAGATAAAATTTAGTGCACTGGAATGAATAAAGATCAGAGAACCTTACTGGATTCCAAATCTATTTTATATATAAATCTCCTTCGAACAAACTCAGGCAATTCATGCACAGGTAGCAATAATGATATTTCTGAGGTCCCTTCATGACTCTCTTGGGCATCTGTAAATTGTAGAGAAAGTAAAGGAAATGTACACAGACACTCACGTCCTTTGCGTTAAGGAAATGGATGAACTGAGTGTCAGTTTTGAAATTTTCTATTTAAGTTGTTCTTATGGAAGCAAAATTCCTTCTGACAGGGCAAGCATGATTATATTATATTCGGTCAACCCCATCATTTCACAATATTTGCACAACCTTCTTATAACTCTACTTTTCCATGTGTGTGCAGGTGTAGCTGGTCCTTAAAGCCACATTTGTTTTAGTCCTCCTGATTCCTAGCACTATGCCAAATTCATCGGGATAATGAATAATTTTCCCCATCTCCTTGTCAGCCAATCACATCTCAGTATGCCTGAATTCCTTCCGTCCTTAATTGATATCCATAAAGTACACATTTGCACAACATAACTCAACATTTTTCTTAATTCGGGGCTACTTCCTACGTTCCTCACAATGTAACATGACCAGATGTTGCAACTTATTCTTCGTGAATGACAAGAATGAGTTTGGGCTGATGCTAAAGCAGTCATTTGTTGGTGCATGTTGGAAGAACTATATCAATCACATGTGTCTATCTTACTATCATGTCACTGTTTTGACAGACATGTCATAACATTTTGTGTGCTTCTATGAAGGTAGCTTCGGGGTACGTACAATACGTGGAAATTAGATTATTTGCTTTATAAATATGATACACACTGAGATGTTCTCTCAGAACTGTTGTCAGGGAGCAGGGGTTAGCTACCAGCTGCCAGCCATAACAACTGAAGAATCCATTTTATCTGTTAAGCTGAAGACCTACGCTTCTCACATGTCCCTGAGCCAATGACAGAGCAAGGTGATGATAAAAGCACCTACATGTTTCTACCCAATACAGGACTTCATATTTTTTTTTATAATGTATTCATTTTTGAGAGAGAAGGAGAGAGCATGCGCGAGAGACAGCATGAGCAGGAGAGGGACAGAATCTAACACAGGCTTCAGGCTCTGAGCTGTCAGCACAGAGCCCAATATAGGGCTTCAACCCACAAATGGTCAGATCATGACCTGAGCTGAAGCCAGACACTTAACCGACTAAGCTACCCAGGCAACCCTATATCCAATCCAGGACTTCTTTAGTGGCCCATCTTTTCTCTGGATCCCCCTGTTGGGCTGGAAAAAACTTTGACACAAAGATTCATTATGGCCCTCACTGGAGTAAGGGCTTTTTAGGTCAGGAAATAAATGCAGTTCTTAGAGGAAAACAATAATCTAAAAGTATTCTTATACCTTTATTGCTAGAACCAAACATATTCTTCTTACCAGTATGAAAACAAATGTGTACTTTTGTGTATCTTATTATATGCTGCTTTTGTGCAGTAATTAAAAACTCAAAGGTTGAGGTAGAATATATATCTATTATCTCCTTTTAGAATTTTGAAAGAGTTCCAAAGCTTATACATTTTATGAATGATTCACCCTAGCATTTTATAGTTAAGCTGACATTATGAAGCATCACTTTTGAGGAGCTGTAGAGTTTGAGAAGTTCTAGAAGCTCTATGATTCACCCTCAGAGGGAGCATTCGAAGATGCCCTCTAATATTTCCTTTCTTTTTTGGTACTGGTGTCACGTAATGCCTGGGAGTGTCAAATGATGGATTGTACTGCTGCTATGTTAATAGGCACAGTCGACTTTAAGATGGGGAAGAATTCAGGAAGGCCTGACCTAATTACATGAACCCTTTAAAAGCAGATAGTTGTCTTCAGTGCAGGGAACAAGAGGAAGTCACAGATTTGAAGCAAGGGAAGGATCCAGAGCACCCCTGCTGGTTACAATGGAGAAAGCCATATGGAAGAAACTGTAGGCAGCTTCCAGGAGCTGAAGGTGTCCCTCAGTTGACCACAGTAAAAGAAAAAGAAGACCTCAATTCTATAACTACAGGGGATTAAATACTAATAACAACCAGAAAGAACTAGGGAATGGATTTCCCCAGCGCAGCCTCCAGATGAGAACTTAGACCAGCAGACACCTTAATTGACATGCCAGGCAGAGAACTCAGTCATGCCCTGAATTTGCTTACCTCCAGAATTGTGGTGTTTTCCAGCCTCGAGTTTGTGGCTCCTTGTTATATAGCAGTAGAACCAAAGTTATGTTCTTTCATGTTTTAGAAATAATGCAATTAGCATACCTTTCTTGAACTTTCCAAATGATAAGCTTTAAAATTCACTATTCTGTTTCATAGAAAAGTAATTTTAAAAATGAGTCATTCGTCTTTTTTTTTAATAAATAGCACTGATAATCTCACAACCATATAGGAACATTCTTGTTTTAAGTAAGCAGCTAAACAGAACTTCCATAATTTTGCCATAAATTTTGAAATTTGAACATAACATTAAATGAAAAAGAAGCCCTGCAAGTGTAGGGATTTTTCTGGGAGAATGGCCAGCATTTTATATGTTCTAATGATAATGTTACAAAGGAAAGAGATTCATCAGTGGAATTCTAAAAAATGTATAGTTCTTCTACTCATAATAAGACATAGTATAACATTTCTGAGCCTCCTTCCTCAGAGGCAGACTTTATTGGAGGCACTTCACTTTCTCTGACCATTAAGATGCTTACTTTCTTTGAGCTTTGCAAAATTCATCTCCCCTAAATGGTGCTAATATGCATGGACCCTTTTTTATATCACAGAGTTCTTTTTTTCTCCTTCCTCTGTAAGACAACCTATTCTATTAGTGACAATTGAGGTGTTTGAAAATTACTGATAAGGAGCTTGAAGTTTCAATATGTAATATAGAAACTATAATGTGTGAATAAAAGCAATGGATTTGGGGTCCAAAAGATATTTTTTTGGAAGGTTGCAATAGGAAAGTAGGAGCTTCTGCAGTTTAATTTAAACTGATAAATTTATTCCATCATGGAATGGCCAAAAGGAGCCCTTGTTCAGTAGTGTTAAGGGATTGGAACATTCGGCTATCAGCAAACTATCATTTGCCCTTGACTGCACACTTACAAGACCATGTGAAAACACTCAGGAAGTTGTAGTTACATGTCTCAGTGAGTAGCAACTACCATCTAAGTTACATACACAGATTCTGTTATAGCAAATAAATGAGACAACGGTGGAAAGGATACATAAAGTTTCTGTTACCTTTATTATTTTTAATCTTCTTTCATCTATGTAACATTGGGTGGTATAAGTTAAATAAGTTAGTCCTCTAATAGACTTGAGAGATCTATTCTCCAGAAGTAAGACACATATATATTACCCTTGTAATTTATTGGCAATATTTTTAATATTAAAATGGTAATTTTAAGATAATTCAGATAATTCAGAAAACATTAATTATGTTTACTGAAGAGTTCACAGATTTTTATGTGTGTGTATGTGTGTGTACATGTGTATGTGTGTATATATATATATATATTCTCTATATGTATAAAACTAAAACTGAATAAATGAAACTATTTCTTAGAGCATCTCAGAATACTTCTAGGTAGACTAATGTTAATTAGGCAAATATTTGACAATATTTATTGTACATTTTATGATAAGAAGGAACTTGGCTGATATTAATCCATTCTTCCCCAGAGGGAGAAAACAAGTTAAATTACATTATTTCCTGATGCTTACAACCTTCTTAAGTCAGACTGGTCAAACAACCCATCTTTTAAGACAATATGAAAATCAGAAGCAATATTTTAAGTCATAAATGTTAAACCAAACTCCCCATGAGAGGGAAGTTGAATTGCGTAGTAGAATTGAGCAGCCCATATAGTTTCAACATCAGCACTTCCACTTATTACTGGGGAAAACTCTTCACAGAGCTTCCTTCACTCCTTTATAAACTGGAGGAAACACTCTCTGCTTCAGTAGTGCTCGGAGATCCAATTAGTTAATGTAGGTAAAGGCACCCAGCACTGACATAATGTGTAATAAGTTCTTAATAAATGTTAAATGCTTTCTCCACCTTTCACATTGAAGTTTAATTCCTTTCTTGACCATGTATTTTAAACAAACAACCATTACCAAAATTGAGAAAACATAGATTAAGTATTTGTTATATTTTATTCAGACATATTTTTCACTGTATATCATTTAACCAACCTAAAAGTCTACCATGCATGTTATGTGGATGTTAGAGAATTGGTCTATATATTTGAACATATTATTCAATGGTACGTAAAAAGGATGCAGATTCATTTCTGTATAAAAGCAACTTGAGATAACTGGTATTATTTCAAAAAACATTTTATTTGTTGCTCCAAATATTAAGGTTCAACTTCTAATCTGCAAAGATGTTTAACTAGAACTTCATTTTTATTTTACAAAGGACAGTGTTGACCTTGTTCCTAATGTTGACGTGGCATTCTCTGCTGTGAAGTAGCATCCAACATGGCCTGTAGTTTAACATAAATTGGCTTTCTAAGAAGAGTTTTGACCTAGACAATGAGGCATTTATATTTTGCTACCTGTTGAAAAATTGGAATTGCTAGGCTTAAATACATGTAGAGGCAAATAATGTATATTATTTAGATAGGTTTTATGTTAAACATTTTCTAACTACAGTTTATACGCTTGTATATTATACAGTTTATATATATATATAGCTTCCAAACTTCACAAAAACCCCATGATATAGATATTATCTATTTTGTTTGTTTTATATTTGAGGAAACTAATGATTGAATAATTCACCAGAGGTCACGTAACAACTTTGACCAAAGATCATGTCTGCCTATCCACAATTCCCTCCCAAAGTCCCGTGTAACAAACTTCTTCCATATGTTCTCCTGTTAGAGAAAAGCAACCTGTTCTAAGAATAATCTTGTGTCTGGTTATCAACATGAAGCAAAATTAAATTACCTAATAAGGATTGGTATACAAGTATATTTAGTTGTTGTAAGAAATAGAATAGTAAAAACAGAAATGTTTTAGACTATTTTATTCTCTAAATCCCTTTAATGTGAGAAATTGTTCAAAATAAGCTTTTTAATATTTTTAATGATTATTAGTTTGAGAGAGAGAGAAAGCAACAGAGAGACAGAGATCAAGGGAGGTGCAGAGAGCAAGGGAGACCCAAAATCTGAAGCAGGCTCCAGGCTCTGAGCTGTCATCACAGAGCCTGATGCAGGGCTTGAACTCACAGACTATAAGACCATGAACTGAGCCAAAATCTGATGCTCAACTGAGTGAGTCACCCAAGTGCCCCAAAATAAGATTTTTATCAGATTTGGTAGTTGGTGGACATTTAATAGTACATCTTTTAAAGCAGAATTTATCACTTCAGAAAAGGGACCAAGTGATAAATACAAATCATGAAAGAGGTATCTGAAGAAAAGGAGTATATAAAACATGTATATGAAATTTTAAAAAAAATAATTTTTCTGAGTAGCTGCCTTAGAAAACAGAATTGAACATTATAATTTTGAATTGCTCCTAACAATGAAAAATGTCTGAACTGACAGAAGAAAAATAAAGCTTAGGACAAGAAGACTGATTAAGAGAAAAGAATAGTAGTTAAAAATGACCTGGGCCTTCACCAAACATTACTCTGTTGAAAGGAAATGAAAGTCCTATTTGGGAAACACAGACTGATAAGGTTTGGCCAAAGACAAAAGTAAAATGCTGATTTGCTTTTGCTAATTAACTAAATGACTGAACTGTGGTCACTTTCACGCCCACTAGTTTGAGAGTATCTGAATCCATCTTACATGTTTATATCAACATTCCCTGAATGTAAACATGACCAATTAAGTGTAAAAAGAGAACGGAGAAATTGGAAACATTACAAAGTATTTATTATTCTTCGGTTTTTCTATGGATTCTAGAAAACATTTGTATACCCTACATTAATTTATATGAATGTTCTCCATTTCTCAGCAACCTGCAACATTCCACAAGACATATGATAAGACAAGACATAGCCTCTATCCCTCAGCTCATTGCCACGTGGGAATGTAGCCCACAAATACTTATGGTGTTATAGGAAAGAAGGCAGATTTCCTCATTCAGTGAAGAAGGAATGTCCATCACTGCCTTAGAGGGAAGGAAGATTTACAAAGCAAAGCTCTTTTGAGATAGATCTTGTTAGGTATAAAACTGAGCAGAAAAGAGTGACAGGCTATTCTGAGCAGAGGGAAAGAAATGTACAAAGACATGAAGCAACAACAAAAAAACGGTCAATATAGGTGATTAGATTCAGAATTACTGGAGTGAGATAGGGAATTGTTAGTAAATAAACGACAATATTGAAGACCACCCAAGTTGAATCACGGTATTACTATATCCTCATTTGTTTTCAAAACATTGGCTCCCTCTAATACGAATCTGGATCTGACCAGAGTAATCACCTCTAAGTGTTCTACATGGTTTTAGTCCCACCACTTTTCAATCTATGGCCCTTCCTACTCAGAAATAATATACCCATCACTGTTCAGGCTCCCTCAATGACTCAGAACCACATGTACAACACAACAAACCATTTAGTAAACCTGAGGAAAATCTTCTTCAGTTGCTTATCGTCTCATTATGTTAACATATAAAGCCAACTCTTCAGCCATTCCTCATGACTTACCATTCTCCAACTTTTCCATTCTCTTATATTTTACATATTCTCATATCTTTACACAAGTCTATAAATTCTGCTCGCTCACTTTCTCTCTCTCTCTCTCTCTTTCTCCCCCTCTCCCAATGGGGTTACATGTTGACCAGGACTCCACATTCTCATGGTCCAGGACCTTGCTGAAATACCATTTGATCTTTGAAGAGTTTCCTCACCTCTGCCTTTGTTAAGCTCATGTTACCCCTTTCAGGTTTCCAGAAACATTTTACATCATTTATTATTAATATTATTTTAATATTATTATTATTATTAATATTATTACATCATTCCATCTCACATGGCCTATTATTTACTTTACATAGCATTTAGTTTAAAAACTTTAATAAGCAATAAGGTATTTATTATTTCTTAAAATAAGAGCGTACAAGAAAACTAAGCAAAATTGGATTCCAAAGGAAGTGTTTTGAGCAAACAAATGGTTATAGAAAGAAAGATTAAGAGGGATGGTTGGATCTCAGTCTTTAGACAATGGTTAATTTAAGATATTTCGGCAGAAGAATAGCAATTTCCTGATGAGATCAGATTTTTAAAATATAATTTTGTTAACAGTAGGCGATGGATATTGTGAATCTGTGTTCAACACTCACTTCAACTAATACCTCTTCTTGTATTGCCTTCATCTGTAAACTAAAACCTTCATTTCCCAGACGTGGTTGCATCAAGAGATACAGGGGGAAGTTAAGTTGTTCTTATTAGTGCACTAAAGGCACAATGCACAGGCTTCTCTTGGTTAGAGAGAGAGACTGAGCATTTCGTTGACTTTGATCACAGACAGTATGATCCTGAAGCACTTTGCTGCCATGATCAGAGCCGATCCTGCTTGGTGGCCTAGTTTTGTGGTGTGGTTTTAGAGTTCTTTGTGGAAGCTCAGATTTTAAAGCACCATTAATGGAGCTATCTGTACCACTTACTAAATCCCTTTCTTCCTTAGCTAGATGGGATTTATTTTTGTTATAACTGAGAACATCAGCCAATGAAGGATGTAAACAACTAAGAGTAGAAGAGAGAGGGTCCAGCAAGTACAGTTACTTATCATTGAGATATGGTGGGGGCCTTGCAAAGCAAAGCTAAGGACTGTGGATATTAGATGTGGGAATTGTTTGGAGTCATCTTTGAAATAAAGATATGACTAAAATTAATTGAAAGTGGAAAGAGGATGTAAAAGAAGATGTCAGAGCAGAATGATATCATCGACATAGAAAGGAATTTCAAGAGGGAGCAGCTATTCGGGGCAAAGTTACTCTATTAAATTTTGGTGTATTTTAAAGTAAAAAAAAATGTGTAACCATTATTCAAGGTAGATTCTGTGGGAAAAATGTTATTTCTACAAGAGTTAAAATGCATTCTTTTTCTGTCTGATGTAAACTTAGCAAATGTTACAAGGTCTGTGAAAGATGATAGAAGATAATGATTTTATACATGAGTAGAAATACAGATATTGAAAAATCAAGTCAATTATACATGCACAACATTTTTGCCTTTCTGCTTTCATAATAGCCTTGCATAGAATTATCTCATGTCCATAAGCTCATAAGCTATACAAAATATATGAAACCTTGGAAATCCTTTGATTTCTTAACCCTAATTTTCATCTTTAAACTTTTTTTCTTTCAGAATTTTTTTAAATTGTCATTCCTTTTTCCTAAGTGAAAATTTATTTTTAAACTATGAAATCATTTTTCAGGAAAATATTTGGAGGGCATCAGTTACCTAAGGTGTGAATCTTATTAAAATGTGTAACAAATAATGTCTTTTTGTATCTCTCCTATGCTTATTACCAAATCTTATATGTTTATTTAAGCTTTGAAGACTCTTTTAGATTATTCCTAGGGCCCCCTCAATATCAGATGGTAATATAATTCATCTAAACATTGGAGTAAAAACAGAATCAGTTTTATTAGATTTTATAGAATCAATATATTTCATAATCCTTATGTTGGAAAATTAGCTCCCAGGTCTCACACACTATTTTCTTATTAGTTTCATTGAATCATTTCACTGAGATGAGCACATGAAAAACATAATATAGTAACAGAGAAACAACAGGTCTTTGCTAAATATGAATTCAATGGAGTAGTTGATACCTACGGTGTTTCATGGTGTTTAAGTTATAAAAATAGGTTTTCAGTGAAACACAGATTACCAGTAGTGAATAGTGGAGAAAGACATGGATAATAAGAAGAGAATAATAGTTGTCTTGTGATCACTCCTCTACAAACATAAGAAGTGAATTGCCTTGTGATATCTCTAAAGTGATTATTTTCTGGGGATAAAAGCCCCTAAACCATACTGTTTTTATTAAGCAAGTATTTATCAACAGCTTATTGGGGGAGAAATGTGTATTTGTTGCCAAATTCTTGTGAGAAATACTTTGTAATTGTCAACTGTTCACATTCAATTAAAATACTTACAGTTGTAAAAGAGCACATGATTTCCATATTTCTATATGGAAACTATTCATTCAGAAGTGAGCCCTCTGTCAATTTTAAGCCAATCATGCCTTAACTGTAGCTACTCTGTTGTGTGCTCCAAATGACATTATCATTCTTATTTTGTTGTCTAAATATAATCCGTGCAATATTCATTCCCTGTTTAGTGATATTTTCTTGGTGCTTATTACCATGAAAATACTAAGGCATTGTTTAACTTCTCAAGTTTATTAGCAATGCCTTACTTTCAGATAACTCACTCGCTTTATTTTTGCCTGATCTGAATGTTCCAGAGGCTCATTTTCATTCCATGGAAGAAAACTCTTCTCACTTTCATTGTTTTATTAATTGTACCTATAACCTTAAAATATTGCTTTAGGATACCTATTCTATAAAAAATCAATGTACCATAAATATCTCATCCCTTTTATTTTCTTAAGCTCCTTCACACCCAAACACTAAAAATTCCTTACAATACAAAATGTTTCACTTCATATACATGAACTTTTTTATTATGTTTGCTCATGAGCAAAGCTCAATAAGCAAAAAAAAAAATCTCTAAGTGACAGTGCTTTTCAAGTTCATTCTATTCTGGACAGCAGAATCTTGCTTCAAGAAGCCATACCATGAAGCCATACCATGAAGCCTGTATTTATAATACATGCCCAGTAGGAGAGGCATAAAGTGTACGAGCTCTGTATCTAGAACACCTGAATTGGCCACTTGGGCCCACCTCTGTGTGACATTGACAAGTTCCTTAACCTCCCAAAACTTAGGTCCAGCCATGAAAAAAGAGTAACAACAATAGCTTCCTTATCTTGTTATTAGATTCAAATGGCAAATACTCTAAAATATTTAGTAATATTTATACTAAGCACATATAAGTTTTACCTGTTAAGTCTCTCTGTAATCAAAAACTTGGTTTTCCACCTGCTGTACTGAGAAAAACCCTCTTCTTTCCTCCTGTATCTTTCTTTCACATGAGCATCTCCTTTACTATTCACAAAAAACACTTCACTATGGACACTTTTGGTTACCAAATGTGTGGTGATTATTTTTCCATACCAAGCAATTTGCAACATCAGCTGAGTGTCCTACAAATTAACTCAATTCTACCCAGAGCTAGTGTCAGATCTTCTGGGCTAAGCCTAGTCCTATAAGACTGTTCTCTGTAAGAGAGTTCTCTATTCTGTTCTCTGTAAGAGAATAGCAACTGATATGTAAATATTCTCAGATCCAATTCTGTAGGTGCACAAAAATGAACATTCACATATTAATTGACATTTTAAAGTGATATGTTAATTTAAATATGCTCAATTTTCTTTTCCATGTGTACAAACATGGAATTAACCTTTTTATCTTGTTCTAGATACAACACTCTGATAGTTGACCAGGCTTTTGCTTTGATTCTGATACATGGCCTTAACTCTGAGATGTAACTATTTATGCTCCTGATTCTTAGTACATGCTGTTTTTACTACCATGTCGCTCTGACGGGTGGTCTGTGTCCAATCACTCTATCTTCTGAGAGAGCTTGATTTCTCTCATATCCAGTTCAGGGCACAAAGTAAATATCAGGTCACACTTTTTGTCATTTTGCGACCTAAGAGAAATGCAGGCAAGCCAGCCTATTGTCTCATGGCTAACTATGGCCTGTCTCCATTTCTGAGCCAGAGTGTGTAATCAACAAGAAGTGCAAATCTATAATTCACAAAGATTCTAGGAAATACCATCACAAGCCCTGGTTCATCCTACTAATTTCCCCACCATGCTCTTCCTGTGGATTCTTTTGATCCAGTACATTCCCCTTCCCTTCCCTTCCCTTCCCTTCCCTTCCCTTCCCTTCCCTACCCTACCCTACCCTACCCTACCCTTCCCTTCCCTTCCCTGACTCTGTAGAAGTCCATTGCTCCTCTCTCCACTCTAGAAGAATGTGTATGGCCTGAGTTGTTGAGGGATAATCTCTATGAATGAAAAGAGAATGTCAGAGTTTGGACAAATTTCTCTCCTAATCAAATGGTCAGCCATTGAACTGTGCACTATCATCAAATACTTTTCCGGTTGTCAAGAAAACAGGCACAATGCTCGCTTGTCTCCACCTGCCTCATTGGTGCTATTTGGAAATGGTGCTTTCTGAAACTGAGGTTCCCACCTTGTGGATTGACACGTCTACTCCACTTCCCTCTCCACAATATTGGTAATCTTATCTAGTGTTAGAGAAAAATGACTGTAATAAAATAGTCTTGCTAAAGATTCATGACTGTATCTTACTTTCTTATTCTTAGCCTTTGGCTTTTTTTTTTTTTTACACTTTGGCTTTTTAACTTCATGTACTAGTAAGTAATTGTATCTTTTGCTTTCTTACTACACAGCCAGAAACTTAGATCTAGTTGTTTGCTTTGGTAAGTTCTGGCTGTCTCCTGCCCTTATTACATGATTATCTTTTGTCCAGCCTTCAGGTACAGTACATCTTCTCTGTGGAGATTTTTGCTATTCCTCTCAGACTGGATTAGATGCCTTTTCTGGGGTTCTTATCCTGGCTTCATCAGATCATAGCAAAACTTATCACATTGTCGGCATTAAACCTCTACCTTCTGTTTCTCTCTTCTCCAGTGGACCGTAAAATGGCTTCTAAGCAGAGGCTGTGGATTTTTCTTCCTTGTAAAGTTATAGGCAGGACTTAGCACAGAGCCTTCACTTATAAACATTTTGAAATGCAGTTGAATATTAACTATTGGACTTGACTGGCCCCATTGAATTTGAAAGTGTGGTAGCCCTAAGCTTCCACTGGTGTATTTGGAGAACCCCTACTCTTACCTTCTGTAACTATCAGGAAAACACTGTGAATGTTCTGTCGTTGGCATCTTTGTACAACCACATTCTCTAAAATGACACATTAAGCAGCAGGGTATCTGTTGACTTAAATATGTGATCTAAAAATATTTTGTATCTCACCATAAACAACTTTTCTTACTCTTCACAGCATTTGCGGAAAGCACATCAAAAATACAGTTGGCTGCATAAAACAAAGTGACAGTCTAATTTTAGGTCTCAAAATACAGTATAAAAGTAGTTACAAAGGAAATTTTGGGTTCCCCAAAGGTTTGGTTTGTAAAAATAGTTAGATAGGTGTAAACTTAAATGTGCATGTTGTACCCTGAGGCTTGTTTGTAATATCTTTGTTGAAATGTAGAAGTCTAAATTGAGGAAATGATGAATCAGAAGCCTTAACTATTTTATATGGATGGTATCTCTAAAATCCATATGATATTAGCCAATCAATATAAATAAACAGAATCAGATATCAAGAGGCCTTGAAAATAATATTTTTCTTCCTTACTATTGTGGACAATAAAAGGTTCACAGAATTTCTAAATTTGTTAGTCATCAATTGAATAAGTCCTATTTTTTAAATATTTATTTTTAAGAGAGAGAGAGAAAGAGACAGATCTTGAGGATGAGACAGGCAGAGAGAGAGAGGGAGACAGAATCCAAAGCAGGTTCCAGGCTCTGAGCTGTCAGCACAGAGCCCGATGCAGGATTCAAACCCATGAACCATGAGATCATAACCTAAGCTGAAGTCAGAGGCTTAACCGACTGAGGTCCCAGGTGCCTCCAAAAAGTCCTATTTCCAAGCTGTGATGGAGAACTCATAAGGGTTATAACTATCAGCCCATTTCCTTGGAATATCAGTGAAAACCTGGTGGGAGGGGAACCCAGTGACGGCATTCCTCATATGGAATATGGGACCCTAGAGACCATATTCTACAACATTTGAAGTACCAACTGCTTGATTGCAGTAGGAAGCTGTAGTATTAATTCACACATTATAAGCAAGTTCATATGTGTATACTTACATGCTCATACGTAAAGATTAATATGTGAAAGTTGACAAGTTTTCCCTTTATAGATACAATTTACAAAAAAATAATGACTTATTAGTAGCGAATACTTAGAAAGTTCTAGTATTATCCCAAAATGATTCTACTCACAAAGAATCTTTATTGGAAAAATACTAAGGGCATTGAGAATTGGTGGTCATTTTGGAGAATAAAAAAAATAACTTCACCTAGGCATTGACTGAGGTAGAGGGGATGATCTATGGTGATACTTCAGTATTTATTGTTTCCCCAGAATAGCAAACCCCAATTACGAAGCACTTCCAAAGAACAAAATTGGAGGAGGTACAACAAACAGTATATTTTTGATGAGCTCACTCATGGATTCCTATTTTTAAATGACATTGGTTCCAGTGACTTTATTTTAAATTTGCATATTCTCCAGACTTTTCAGGTATTCAGAATGAGCTCTAACCTTCACTATATCTGTTTAGGGAAGACAAGCCTTAACTTATAACAATAAAAAGCAGAATTTGAATAATGCTGGAAGTCTCTTTCAAACTAGTTTTTTTTCTTCAAATGAGAAATGTGCCTCGAACATTGAAATATCATCACATATATATGAAAGTCTCAGACACACAGTCAAACATCAGAGGGATTCACAATTATTAGGCACACTTATTAGACTATAGGATATTTCCAACAATGCACAGAAATACTTGTCATTTTGACATTGTCTTAATAACGTGTTAACTCGTGTATCTTTATCTGCTTTAATAAGTAATAGAAAAGTAATTATAGGTATTATTATATGACAGTACATGGATGGGATGTTCAGAAGTGATTTTAGTCTCCCTGGGAAGCTTCTTGATGTGGCCTCCAAGTAAGAGAATGAAACAAAGTCTCATTTTATTTTGCCTCTTCTTCTGGGAGCTAAATCAATGACTACAGAGAAGTTTTGTTATATCGTTACCAAGCGGCAAAAGGAATTTGTTTCAGGGAGAGTGCTTTAGTCACAAGCTTGGAAATGGTTATGTAAGAACCCTACAAATTTGACTCTTCTGGTTTCATGCCCAATTTTGATCTCTACTAGTCCAAACAAAATATTTGATGATGCTTACTATACTTTTGCTTACGTTCCTCTTTTTAGGCTAAAATGACCTCTCCAACTTCTTTGGATAACAAAATTTTCCTTATCCTTTCTTTCCATCCCCACTTTTCTTTGAAGTCATTTTTGATTCCATTAATAAGAACTAAACAGATTCACTTTGCAGAACATATAAACTCTTATAAATATCTTTCTAACTCTACATGTCCTTATACCATTTTAGATTAACACAATAATTAAGTAACTATGCCTAGTCTTGAATATCAAAGCAAGGACTTCCCTCTTTATTTTAAAAACAATTGAATCAGTCAAAGGGTGTTAATGAGGTAACTAAATAAGCATCAGGTTTACATTTAAAATCACTCTAATGTAGTGAGTAGAATAGTTTGTATAGGAATAATGGTTAATATGCAGAGACCAGTTAAATTATTTTTGTAATTTAGAGGAGAGATGATGAAAAATTGGACAAGAAGCATGTTGGCTGAGATAGAAGGCAGTGAAAGGAATTGGAATGCTATTTGTGTGCCAAAATGATAGTATGTGATTACACACTAGATGTGTATGTGGTAGGGGAGGGTGAGAAGAGTTGGTAATAAAAGGTGATCCATTGAATTCATGAAATGTGTGGTTGCCTCAATAATACAACCTCTCATTGAAATATGAAATTGTAGGGAGGAAATTGGGGGATGAGATCATTATTTCATTCTAGAATGCTAACCTTGTGGTGTCTTAAAATCCAATGAAATATTAAAACATTAGTTGTATATACAGGTCAAAGAAGAGGCATTGGCTAGAGATTCATATGGAGAGTCATCCCAGAAAGAAATTGGGTGAGTCCCAGTCTCTGACAAGATTGCCTAGGTTTGAGTACCAAGAAAGAAACAAAGGAAATAGTCATGCGGAATTGCAACACTCGAACATGGGGAAGAGCACATTTGCAAAGGAGTTTGAGAAGGTGCAACCAGAGATGGGAGTAAAAATAGAAATGTACTTTGTCTCAAAACATAAGAAAATAATGGTTTTGTGAAAGCATAGTTGGTGCTACTGAAAATTCAGATAAGGTTTAAAATACGTCCATTGGAATGAATGATCTAGGACTCTGTGAGAGATTAACATAGTGGAATGAGGGCAACAGAAGCCAAATAAAAATGACCTAAGGAGATGGTAGAAAGGTTAAAAAAATAACATGTAACTTTTCAACATGCTTGGTTAATGGAGGATAGAGAATATTCTGTTATTTATCCATGAAAGTTCTTTGGGAGTCAGTTGATACAGCTCCCAAGAAGAGGGAAAAAATAAGTTTATACTCTGATAGTTAAAATTTATTATCAGTATGATGGACCAATATTGCAAAAAACCAAAAAAATAACAAAAAAAAATGAACAATAAAGAGATAGAATAGGTCTAATCCACCAAAATGAAATTGCAGCCATCCCAAATTTATTAAATCTGTAAATACTGTATCTTTGAGAATGGGGTATCATCTGCCATGGAAACAAAAACAAATGAGAAGTAAATATTAGCATTATCCACCCATGAAGGAGTTGTCTTGGCCAGGTGTTATATTTTAGAGAAATATTAATTCTCATAGTCTGATGTAATTAAAATTTTGAATGGCATTAACTACTTGTGCTCCCTTTTTGTTCTTACAAAGCTTTCTTTTCATAACACTTTGACTTCTTCCTCAGCTTCAACAGAGTAAGAATGCATTCTTGTGTGAATTTTCAATTTTGGTCTCCTTAGCACTTGAAGTTTTGTGTTTACAGTAACCCATCTCCATTCTGATTTCATATATCATTCTTGTGATCTTGGTTAATGGCAATTTTGTCTCCAGAAACAGGCCTGTTCTTAGTTGATAATCTAGATTTCTAAATATGCAGATATTAGGACTGATCCCAGAATCCAGCTAGTAAAGGGAGGTGCAGCCCTCCAGGAGAGCTGATGGGAAGACACTATCACATACAGTCTTCTACACTTCACATCCCTTATTGGATATGTGGTCTCCCTAATTTCCATTTTCACATTTCCAAGTTTTCAAATGATGCAACATTTTAAGTACTTTGTGGATAGATAGCATTTATTTTCAAGAGCACCTAGCAAATGCTCTAGACATATTGCCTACTGAAAATAAAATAAAAATTTTAAGTGTTTATACAATTTTACTGATATGAATTTGAGCATAGACAGGACGTTATTTGCTTGCCAGCACACTTTGTATTTGATATGCACTATCCATTAACTTACTTAATTCTCTTATGCTGGAAATTAAAAACCTGAGGGGCAGGATAATTGTAAATATGATACACTTTCAAAATCTTGGGCTTTAATGGGTAGATATTAGCTAAAAATGAAAACGTTCTCTACTGTAGTTGGATGCCTTAGTGGAATTAAGACTCATGTGAAGCATGGTTGTTATATACCCTCAAAGAACAGATTGCCCATAACATGCTCTGTTTGTGATGGGATATTAAAGACCAGCTCTCATAATTTTTCGCTCTACATTTATAGATTTGTTTCTGCTGACAGAATACTGGAAATGTAATTAAATGTTTAGTTTAATTAAAATGGAAAATAAAGCCTTGTTCTCAGAAATTCATCACAGCCCCCCAAAATAGCAAACATGAGTGATTATGTATCTCAAAAGCATGTACACTGATTTTCCTACTTGTATATATTTTTATAATGCTCACATATAATTATACTTGGATATTGCATAATCTGCAAAGCAAACTGTGCTTTGTCATCACAAAAAAAGTATATCCAGACAAACAGAACATGTAGAATAATATTATATATGAAAATTGGTCAAGCTTTGATTATCACATTGATGGAATATGGTGTGTATTGAAAAACTTACAAAAATATATCTATAGTAGGGGTCAGCTAGGTTTTGTTTTGTTTTGTTGTTGTTGTTGTAAAGCACCATATAGTAAACGGTTTTGGCTTTCTGGGCCATATGGTCTCTGTCAAACTACTGTATTGCTGTAGTTTGAAAGCAGCCACAGAATGTAATAAAAATGGGTATACCTGTGTTCCAATAAATCTTTATTTATGGACACAGAAATTTGAATTCCATATAATCACATTTCACTAAATAGTAACCATTTAAAAATATTTTTAAAAAAAGAAGGAAAGAAAGAAAAGAAAAAGCATTCTAGGCTCACATTCCATACAAAAATAGGTGGCCTAATTTGTCCTCCACACCTTTGGTGTACACACATGCAAATGTATGAACTAACACACACACACATCCCACTATTTACACTAAGGTGTTTCACTTCAAACTATTCAGCTTCTGCTCCCCTCTGCATTGCACATCCTGCTCTATCCATTTTGCCTTTTGTTTGTTTTCTTTTCCCATGAATACTCACTTCATCATTTCCATATTTTGAGACATGCTTAAAATTTTCTCCCACATTCAAAAATTTTTAGAAACATTTAGCTGTAAATTTTTCTCAGCATTCTTATGTGCTAATTTTTTATAATATCATTTATTTAAGAAACAGGTCATACATCAGCTAATTACTCTGTTTTTATGGAAGGTTGTCTAAGTTAACACTCTGGTCTTAAGTATTTGTGGAATGTATTTTCAATATGTTTCATATTAGAATCAGGATATGCTTCTTATTACAAATGGTTAGTCAGTTGACCTTCTATAGTTAATTGAATATTGCACCTTCCCGTTTCCAATTTTCTTTAAAAAAAATTTGCATTCCCACAAGCAATGCAAAAGGTTCCTCTTTCTCTGCATCCTCGCCAACATCTGCTGTTGCCTAAGTTGTTAATTTTAGCCATTCTGACTGGTGTGAGGAAGAAACTTGTCTGATAAGGAGAAAATTATTATTTTTATGGACTTTTTATTTTAATATGGATTTCTTATGAAGTTTATAACTGAAATAAATGAAAAAAGCTGTAAAGTAGAAAAGAGACAAGTTTAGAAGTGGTCATCTCAGAAAAATTAAAAAAAAATACATAGTTGGGAAATACAATACGGTTACTAGGAAAAGCCATTTGTCCATTTTAAGTCTGTTTTAAAGACAGAAAGATTTATAGAATAGTATGTTGTTTTTCTAGCAAATTAAAACTGTAAGAGAAAATGCTTATTTAATCCTCCATCCATGACCCTCCACCACACAGCCACATACTGATATTTATATATGTTGTAATTTTCATACAAATTTGTAGGTTCATATGACTTTTACAGTCTTGTGATAGATTTTTAACTTTCTAAACAAAGAAAAAATTTTGACTTAAAAAGAAGGTGTTAACAGGGCTCCTGGGTGGCTCAGTCTGTTGGGCGTCCGACTTTGGCTCAGGTCATGATCTCATGGTTTCTGGGTTCGAGCCCCGCATCGGGCTCTGTACTGACAGCCAGCTCAGAGCCTGGAGCCTGCTTCGGATTCTGTATCTCCCTCTCTCTCTGACCCCACTCCCGCTCATGCGGTCTCTCTCTCTCTCTCTCTCTCAGAAAAAAAAAAAAAAGGTGTTAACACACATTCATCTTTCTTTCCACATCCTGATGTACAGTTGTTCTAACTGATTTCAGACAAAATCGGTTAAAATTTGGTAAAGGTGATACTGGTAAGGCCCTAAAATAATTGGGTAACTGCATGATAATGAATTCCATTGCAAATCTTGATGGCTTTGCAAGAAACACATGCAAAGACTGAATTGCTTCTCTGTGCTTGGGTTCCTTTTCTGACTTTCTGTCTGTTTCACTCATTGTTGTGCTCTGTAGGCTCTGTGATTGGCAAACCAATCCCCTTTATCTTTGGGTTCTGATTTTGTCCTCTGGAACTCTAAAACAGAAAAAGTCTGTATCTTCCCTGAACAGATTGTGGATAGCAGCAGATTCTTTTCTGCTTTTCACTTTTCAGAGGAGTAGGTGATCTCAACAGCACTGAGTGTCAACAAATGAACCTTGTTGCTATCAGCCAAAATCACACCCCAGCTTTCCTTTGCAGTGCATGCATGCTCTTCTGTTTTACAGTCACTTCTAACTTTGTAACATTTAGGAAAAATGCCATTTATATGCATATACTTCGGTAAAATCATAATAGTAACTGAGAGGTTGTGTCTATTTTTATAACTTTTATCCACTCGGGATATATTGCATTCCAGATCCTATAATAGGTGAATTACATAAATTACCTCCAATGTATGTAATCTCTGTGCTTTTCTTCCAGAAGATACTATTACACCATCAAAATATGAGAAAACTGAGAGCCAGCATCCATCAACGTCGACATACTGAATAAGTGGCGGTGCCAGAATTTGACCCAAGTTGGTCTCTATTCAAAATCTAAGCATTTGTTTTCAAGTCCCTTGAGGAAAAAAATAATGGCATAAGGATTTTTCAGTACAGAACTCAATTACATAATACATTCACTGAAGTTCTAAGGGAAATTCAGAAAATGGTTGATTAAATGGGATCAAGGCTATTTTAACCCAGAAATTGTATCACTGGATTTCTGTTATGTGCAGAGTAAAATTCAAAACATCATAGACATGTACTAGAAAGATTTAAAAGAGTTTAGAAAGGAGAAATTCTGGATTGAAGGATGTGTTGAGAAAATCATCAATGTCAGTAATGACTGTTTAGCAGCGATGGCCAGAACATATGGTTAGGGGTACTGTGTGTAAAACACCAACTATAATATATGAGTATTGGCAGCTTGCGGAATCTTTAGATAGACAAAGGACAATGGCAGTTCCTTTGCGGCAATGACTTGAGGTCTACATGTATGTTTCAGTAGGACTGTCATATTCTGATAACGACCTAACCCTACCTAGAATTTAATCTTGCCACCGAAGGGCAAAACTCAGAGCATTGTCATAAATTTAAAGACTGAATTTTTCTCTACTGTCCTGCCCTGGTGTGTAATCCCCAGAGTCTTTGACAACCAAAAGGAGCTGGGCTTATAATGTGGGAGTGCTATAGAGAAACTATTTTAGGAGATGACAATTGACTTGTACTTAAAAATTAAAAAAAAATAAGAATATAAAGCATCCTGAGATATAGGTAAATGAAATTCCTTTTCCTCTAAGCAATTTTCCTAGAGTCCCAAATTAACACTGACAATATGAAATTTATTGTGGACTCACTTTCTAGACAATACTTAAGACACACTGTTCTCTTTATAGCTTGTTCTGTTCTTTAGAGGCATGGATGGCCTTTCTCAATTTTTTTGAGTTAAGAATAATCAGGTTTTATGTGATGACCTAAGTTTTTTTTTTCAAGGTAGCAACATAAATAACCTTTAATATATAGCAGCTACCCTTACCATTGTGCACTCAAACACACTCAGCATTAGGGAAGGTGATAGAGATCACATTTAAAATTCTTACTTTCAATACAGTCTTTAATTTCCATTATAAATAACTATACATGTTTACTAACCTGGAATCCTTCTATAAAGAAATTTTGAATAAGCAAGGAAATGGGAAAATGTAACTAATCACATATCTTCAAATGAAGATCAAGCTTTTCATGCATTAACATAGAAAGTAGGAGATCTCTTTTGATGATTTTGCTTGCTGTAGAATATGCAAATCTCTGCAAAGAGTTCATTTTATCTGTGTTCACTTTTTTTATGACCAAACTTATCTTTGAGTTTCTACATTTTTACATTGTAGAAATCTACATTCTACATTTTACATTGCAAATATTAGAAAAGTTCTCTTTATGAACCTGTAATATAAAATTGAGTTTACTAAAACGCCACCCCTTTTGAATCATAGCAAGTTATGATTTAATACATTTTCCTGATTATTTCTTCTGACTATTCTCTCCTCTCCTGTTTCATCCCTTCCCTTCTCTCTGTTATATCACCTAGTATGTCATTATCATTGATCCTGTAGAAACTTTTCTCTGCTCCTTGAGGTACTTATATCATTAGTATTACTGTGTAGATGACTCATAAAATTATGCTTCCCACTTCAAAACCCTATCTCAATCTGTAGTCTCATGTTACCAGGTGATTCTTGTATATTTCCTCATAATATCTAGTTAACACCTCAACATGGGCATCTTCCAATTGAAATATATTTCCTAACCAGATATTACTATTTTCTTCCCTTTGATGGTGCCATGTTTTCCAAAATAATCCTTAAAAACTCTGATTCATTCTTACCTCCATTTTGTTATTGATAAGTGTAATTATTTCTCTAAATATCAGCAGATATGTGTATCTTTATTTTCATATTCTTATATCAAGTTAAAAGCATTTATTATAACTGTCAGGAGTTTAACTGTTAAATTTGTCAGAGTTTTTTCATTCGGCAATTCAGCATGCACAAACTCCTTACTCACATTGGACTCCCTTTCTGATCGTTTGCTCCTACATTTAAAATGCAAAAACTACTAATATTTTTCCTCCTTTTACTCCTTCGCTATATCATTTGGTAGCATCACAGTGGCATGAAATTTAAGCACTCATGTTAACTGACAAGTCATTTTACCTGCCTAATTGGTAAAGCCTCCAGCAGTATTTGATGGTAATTTAATCAATCTTTCATTTATTTCCTTTTCTTTTTCTCCTCCCCTCCCCTCCCCTCCCCTCCCTCCCTTCCTTCCTTCTTTCCTTCCTTCCTTCCAAGCTTGATTCGGGGAGAGGAACAGAGGGAGAGAGAGAGAGAGAGAGAGAGAATCTTAAGCGGGCTCCATTTTCAGCTTAGAGCCTGACATGAGGTTCAATCCATGACCCTGGAATCATGACCTGAGCCGAAATCAAGAGTTGGACACTCAACCAACTAAGCCACCCAGGTGCCCTGTCAATTTCTTAATATGTGAGAAACATTGTCCTTTATAACTTACAGAGTTTACGGTGTCACACTGCATTTTAGTGATTTCTTTCTAATTTTGTGATTCTTGCTGCTTTAAGGCCAGAGAATATCTACCTTAATTCTCTTTATATCTCTCGACAGAACCTAGATGTGTGCTTTCTATGTGGTAATCTTTTATACATTTTCTGAAAACAATCTGTTCATGCATACATGCTTACTTATATATTTACACTCATGTATATATACATATGTATATGTAAATGTATTTTATATACATATAATATTTGTATATAGGGTTTTAAACATATAAAGGTTATATATGCACATGCAACATTTTCTTACTAAATATAAGAAAGAAATACAGGAACTTCTGTTGAACCATTTTCTAAATGTCTTCTGATTGAGCATTAGAACAATTTATATTATAATGCTCTATTTGCAATAACATACTAGAAGGATGGATATGGACAGAAAATAATGAGAGAAAAAACTAAGGAAACAGTCAATACATTATTAAAATAATGAGGTAATTTTTTAGCTATTGAATATGCAAATAGGAAAAGAAATATTTTTTTTAAGTTTATTTTTGTGAGAGATAGACAGAGGGTGCAAGTGGGGAAAGGACAAAGAGAGAAAGAGAGAGAAAGTTTTAGGCCAGATCCACTGTCAGCATGCAGCTGGATGTGGAACTTGAACCCATGAACTTTGAGATCATGACCTGAGTAGAAATCAGGAGTTGCACACTTAGCTGACTGAGCCACCCAGGTGCCCTGAAATGTTCTTTTTCAGGAGCAGTGAGGGACCAATTAATATTTTACTTTTCTCTAATGGTGTTGAGAAATAATAAGAATTCATTTGTTTTAAGAAATGGTCATATATTTTACTTAGTAGTTACACTATCAGGATTCTATCCTGTATCCAGTGGTCACTAATCTAGGTGAAGATTTATAAAAAGAGATGTTCATAGAAGCTTTATTTATAATATCAAAACATAAGGGGCTCCTGGATGGCTCAGTCAGTTAAGCATCCAACTTCAGCTGAGGTCACGACCTTACAGTTCGTGTGTATGAGCCCCGCGTTAGGCTCTGTGCTAACAGCCTAGAACCTGGAGCCTGCTTCGGATTTTGTGTCTCCCTCTCTCTCTCTCTCTCTCTCTGCCCCTCCCCTGCTAACACTCTCTCTCTCTCTCTCAAAAGATAAACATTTTTTAAAAAGTTAAAAAAAAACTTTAATATTCAACGCTAGGGAAAAGATTAAAATATTGACATATATGCTAGGATTTTTTTAAATTTTAGATAAGTGTTTTGAATTACATAGAATACCTTATATTAAATTTTAAAATGAGGTATGTATCAGTTTTCATAGAGCCTCATTAGATATTCCTAGGGGAAGCATTAATAACAGGAAGTTTAAAAATTACTATTATACTACTGTCTTCTCTGGGATGGTAACAAATGTACATTAGCAAACTGGATATATTTCTTAACATGATTTTGTCAATACTGAGTTGACTAATTTAACATTAACCTTTGTTTCTATCAACTGAGGTTTATAGAGATTTTAGACATTTCTTTCAGGTGTGCAATATAATATTTATTTGATGGTTGAGAATCTAGAATGCTTCAGGGTCATCAAAGTGACAATTTTCATTAGATAGTAGCAAAAAAGTGAATACAGATAAATACAGGAGTCTGTACTACGTGAGTTCTGTCCTCACAACAGGCCAAGGAAGTTATATTTTCAATATTAATAAAAAGTTCCAGGTAAGAGTTTGTGATTTGCCTTTTCCTGCTACAAAATGGAGCACAGGAAGCAAATACAGTTTATTTAATGAGTGCTTACTGAGTACTTACAATTTGGACTCAACTAACCTTTATTCAAAACCTTTTATATACCAAGGATTATGTTAGACACCTGTGTGTGAGTCAAACCCTTCAGGGACTGAGACAGCTCTGTAACCTGAGTTTGTCTGGCCACATTACAAGTCCGGTACCATGCCCAGAGAGTAAAATGACCTCAATAAGCAAGTTTTCACTAAATATAAATAGTAGACATAGAGCTTGACCCTAGGCAGGGTTATCGACATTATACCAAACTACTTTTAGACAAACCATGTTCCTGGTGTTTATTAATAGCTTGCATTCAATTATGAGACTGATATGCAAACAAAATGATAAAGGAAACGGGTTTATATACAAGTTACTGTTTGCCTAATAGTTTTCTAAGCCTATTATCTATTTTGACATACTTAATCCTCCTGGTAAGCATAAGAGATAGGTAATATTATATGGACTTTTTTTTTTTTTTCTGAAGAAAAAACAAAGCACATACAATTATATAATTTTCCAAGTTTGGTTCCAGAATCTGTTCTTAACTACTGTGCCATACTTCCTCTAACTATAACACAATTTGTTAAAGTGATATATCATCAGAGTTTTAAAAATATTTTATGGTCTTGGGGTACCTAGGTGGCTCAGTTGGTTAAGCATCCAACTTCAGCTCAGGTCATGATCTCGCGGACTGTGGGTTTGGCCCCTACATCTGTGCTGACAGCTCAGAGCCTGGAGCTTGCCTCAATTATGTGTCTCCCTCTCTCTCTGCCCCTCCATCACTCATGCTCTGTCTCTGTCTCTGTCTCTCTCTCAAAAATGAATAAACTTAAAATATATTTTATGGTCAGAAAAATATTAGGGGCTGCATTTTATGGCCTGAAAAAGTGTAGTGACTGTTAGGGTAGTGGGCTTTCTCAGAAGAGATGATCTTTGTTCTGATCCCTGAAATGTAGATAAGGCATGGGGACATAGGGAAAGACAGAATGGTGGTCATGCCAAGGGTGAGGGGACAGAGGTGGAGTTAGAGGTGGTATTAGCTTTGTCAACTTAGTAAATGTATCCTGAGGTGACTAGCAAAAATATAAATCAATTGAAAAGAAACAGAAATAGCTATAGTCTTCTGAAAATTCAATATTCTATGTAAATTCTCAATATTTTAGACAAGTAAAAACATTGCCGTCCATTTTTGATGCTTTACTTTTATCCAGCATGCGTGTTTACCTTTACATTTTTGATGGCCGTATTGCCTTATCGACTTACACAGAAACTATTGTCAGTAGAAATCTCTCAGCTTTATTTACAAGTTTTGGTCCAATGATGTGTCTTCATTATTATTTATTTACTAGTCATACTTTTGGACCCAGCTCTAGTATGTTATTCTTTGTGAGATCTGAGATATTACTCAAGTTTCTCAAGACCCTAAAAAGATTCCAGTCCTCTATCCAAATACACTGGCTTCTTGTAATGTATGAAATTGCTGTAGATGGCTTTGGTTTGAATAGAATTGATGAAAGCAATGATTGGAAGAGGATTTGTGTCCAAGCTTTGTAGCTTTCCACTAGAAACCCTCCTCCAGGCAAGCACCTCTACATTTCTAAACTCGTGAGACTGATGCCTAACCAATGGCTACACCAGATGATTGTATTAAAACTTCTTTGTGTGGGCTATAATGAAATCATGCAAGATATAATGATGGAAGATAGGAAGATCATGTCATACACATCTCCCCTAATTGTAGTCTACTGTGTCTGTCACAGGAAGCAGTGGGGTTTGGCTGACACAACTTTTATATTAATGTGATACAGACTAAAGCAATCCCACTATTTTCTTTTCTTACTGATCATCTAGGCTCTTGAATGAATCACCTTATAACTCTGCCAGATTCTACCTTTAGTTCAATAATTTCTAATTTATAGACTCTATATTTAATCAAATTGCGATAGTTGGGAAATGTTCATCTGTAGTCTTAATGTACTGGTTTATTCTTATTAAAACTGCAAAGTTTACTGAAATTATTTCAGATTCTTTTTTTTTTTTTTTTAATTCTAGTATGGGGGCACTTGGGTGGCTCAGTCAGTTAAGCGTCTGAGTCTTGGTTTCAGCTCAGGTCATGATCTCACAATTTGTGGGATTGAGCCCCATGTTGGGTTCTGTGATGACAGCCAGGAGCCTACTTGGGATTCGGTCTCTCCTTCTCTCTGTGCGCCTCCTCTGCTCATGCTCTCTCCTTCCCTCTCAAAAATAAATAAATAAAAGCATTAAAATATTTTAAAATTCTGTCACATATTTTGTGATATTTTTGTCCAAAAATTAATCTTATGAAACTAGGGTCCATTAGTAAATTTTTACTTATCTGGGAAGCAAGTGTCCTCATTCTATCATTTAGAGTGCAACACTTATCTATATAAATCAAACATATATACAGAGAAATAGAGGGGTTTTGGGACCCCTGGGTAGCTTAGTTGGTTGAGTGTCTGACTCTTGATTTCTGCTCAGGTCCTCATCTACCCGTTAGTGAGTTTGAGCCTCGCATGGGGCTCATTGCTGACAATGCAGAGCCTGCTTGGGATTCTCTCTCCCTCCCTCTCTCTGCCCTTACCCTGCATTCTTCTCTCTCTCTCTCTCTCTCTATATATATATATATATGATAGATTATATATATGGATATATATATGATAGATATAGATGATGATAGATTATATGTATATAATCTATCATCTATTGATCTATATATATGTGTATATATATATCTCAAAATAAATAAAAATGAACTTAAAAAAATTGAGGGGTTTGACTTTTTCCCTTGTTAATTATCAACACTGTTCTACGTGATCCAAGCAAGTTTACTGGTCATTGATATTTTACATGCACTGAAGGAATTTTTCTTAAAAAGTGTATTCATTTATCTAATTATCATTGAGTAAGGGAGGTGCTACTTTTTAAAATTAATTACACATGTAGTTGAAATATCTTTCGATAGATCCCTCTTCTTCATTGTCCTGTATCAATATTTTCCCAGTACTCTTCAGTTCCTAATCTGAAATGTGATAACAGTATGAGTCAAGGTTAACTTTATTAGGTCATCTTTAATCATACATTTAGAGGTGATAGTTTTATTACTCTGTTTTCTCTTTTCTTTTAAAAAGATATACACAATCTGTGCTACCCGTTACCCAAGCACATAAAAGAAAATAGCTGCCCAAGAAATTGTGTATTCATGTTTTCAGCAGCTGTTTCTCTTTACATAAAAATCAGATCATTTTTATTTATTTTTTAAAATGTTTTATTTGTTTCTAGGAGAGAGAGAGAGACAGCGTGAGTAGGGGAGGGTCAGAGAGAGAGGGAGTCACAGACTGAAACAGGCTGCAGGCTCTGAGCTGGCAGTCAGCACAGAGCCCAACGTGAGGCTCGAACCCACGAACCGCGAGATCATGACCTAAGCGAAAGTCAGACGCTTAACCGACTAAGCCACCCAGGCACCCCTAATCAGATCATTTTTAAATGTTCGTATACTTTCAGTAATTTCAATTACATATCAACCGCATAACTATAAAAGACTCTTAAATAAAGAGAACAAATTGAGAGTTTCTGGAGGGGACATGGATGGGGGGGATGGGCTAAATGGGTGATAGACATTAAGGAGGGCACATGTTGGAATGAGCCCTGAGTGTTATATGTAAGAGATGAATCACTGGGTTCTGCTCCTGAAACTGACACTACACTGTACATTAACTACCTTGAATTTAAATAAATTAATTTAAAAATAATAATAAAACAACCACAGTAGCATGTTTGTAGAGTTGACTGTTCTAAATGCTGAATTGTAACAAGGGTGATCCGTGTGTTTCCTTTCCTTCCTTCTTTCCTTAGGTTTGAAAACATTGCATAGCCTGAATTTCCAGGGCAAAATTGAGCATGCGATAACATCTAAAGGGACAATTTCCCTAGTCTGTCTCTCAAAGAACGATCACAGTTTAGCATGACAATTTTTTCTTTCCAGTTTTTGTAGTCTGACCAGCATCAATTGTGTGTCAGATGCTTCTCTGTCACCGGTGAAAATGATTCTTATAACTCTCCCTAAGTAACGACATTGGGGACTGGGATCTGAAATGTCTATGGTTTCAGTTTCAGAGATTAACTCTGTAATAAATTCTGCTGACTGATACATTGGTCAGTTTTTTGAAGTAATCTTTGACATAAGGAGAAAATAAACACCTGCCCACCACCTGGTTTTCCCCAAGCACCGTGTTCCACACTGGTTTACCTACTGTATCCTTTTAAAGCTGAAAATATAAGAGAATCAGTTAGTGGCTGACAGGTTCACTTTTCTAAGGCTAGCAAAGGTTGGCATGGTTTCAGATATCAAATTTTAGAAACCATTGAAATCCAGTGTATATTACATCATTGGATTTGTGGAGAATCTAGAGCCCTTAATCTGGATGCCATCTCAGATGCACAAATCCTCCCTTAGTGAATTGATTCTTTTTTCCTAGAAATGGATTGTACTGTTTGGTGATGCTGACAAATCCCTCTGTATGCCATCCCACTCAGGAGCAAGTGGCTGTTGACTTCCATTATGACTGCCCACTAGATGTGCTTATTGGGGTCTTATCCAGGGAGAACCACCAAGGAAGACTAGTGAAAACACATCTTATTTTCAAGTGTGTCCCTAGGATGCTCATTGCTGATATCTCCACAAAAGCTGCACCAACAAGCTGGCAAACATTCTCGCCATCAACTAGAGGCAGTTAAACAAACAGGGATATAATATAAAAATAGACAATGTCATAATGTGAAATTTTAAAATTAAATTACATGACCTCTTACAGACCAAAAGTTCGTCTTTATATCCCCTATTATTTTTCACAGCAATCCCTTTCCTTGTGCTGCCATGAGTTCGTAAACACAGAAAGCCTTGAAATGGGCAACTTTTCGATACTTCCTTCAATAAACACAAACAAGAACTTATGTTTGGCTACGATGCGAGGAAAATCTCCTCTAAATCAGAAGCTGCATGAGAGAAGATATACAAAACATGAAACGACATTGGCTCATTATTCTGATGCTATTGTTTCAGTTCTACTTTTCCCCGAGTTGAGTTTTTGGCAATTTTCAAATGCCAAATGACTTCTAACATCTTACTTAGGAGTAACTTTTCACTTAAATGCACAGTTCCTTCACAGCTGGAAATTGTCCAATGCAAATGCTTTCTTCATTGTTTCTCTTAGTTTGTTTAAGCATTTCAAACCCCCAAACCAAATTAAATCCCTTCAAATTTCACATCACTCAAGCTAAATAAAGATAGTAAAATATAACTGATTCAAAGCATCTCAGCTTAGGCCCTAGACGTTTCCTGGAAGTACCACCTACTTCTCAGCCTCTTTGACTTTTCTGGAAGCAGAACAAAAGGGAGATGGTTAGACATGAGCTAATCTTTATCAAAAGTTTCTCGTGGATTAAACACAATTGCACAGATTTTCATTTAATGTTTGCAAAGACTCTCTGAAGTGAAGATCACCTTCTAGATTTTAAAGAGAAGTATCCTCACAGAAGTGAAACACCATATACACATTGAGTATAGAAGAAAGTCTGAATCAAGATTTGAATTCATGTCTCCTGGACTTTAGAGGGTCTCTTCCCCCATCCTATGGCGTCTCTCAAGTTTACATCTTTGTTCCTTTGAACCTTAGCATTTATAGGACAGGAGCAAGTAATGTTGCGAAGTAGGGGCAATGACTGAGGGTCTCATGGATTTTTTGATACATCTGCAAAGTGACCCTTGAAATAACCATTCAATTTAGATAAACTTCTACATTCCTGTTTTAATCTAGTAAGGATGCTAGATGTTCTTAGGGAGTGGATGTGGGTGACTTTGTGCTGGGGGAAAGTGCTTGAAGGTATTTCACATTAATTTGGAATGCTGCCAGCCAGGATTTATTCTGATAAATCCGTGTTATCAGAATCTATGTACATTACAGAGTGTTTTAATTTAGTCCGGAGTGGTAAGAGGTGAGAAGTTTATGTGTGAGAGAGCGTTTTCGTGGTGCAGGCAGAAGTGGGTAGGGAGGCATTGGAGTTCCTCTTTATCTTTCCAAATAGAATGCCGACCTCGAAGGGAACACTCTGTCTCCTATAAAGCCTCCATGCCTCCAGTCCTTTGGGGTAAGGCATTAAAGGGCATCACTCAAGCTAAATCTCACGGCTACCACCGGACTATGGATCACTGATGAATGAGCCAGCAGTTGCATGTTTAGCAGGCTGTGACGACTTTGCACGGAAATAGGAAAATTTATTACCAGCTTTCCACAGCAGT